>NW_009601784.1:0-37484 GCF_000690535.1 Cariama cristata | reverse complement strand
ATTTATTATTTATTTATTAATTAGTTTATATTACCTGTATAGTTACAGTGACAGAGAGCCATTTCTTTCAATAACTGAACTTACTTTTAATAATTTCTCTGTCCTTTGCTTTAAAAGAGACCCTGTTAAGGCTGACATGTTTCCATACCTCATTCTGCTCTGGTCTGCTTGGGAAGTAGACAAGACAGAATTCACAGAAACAAATTCACCTGGTAGTGAAAATAAGATACTACCACTACTAGTGAAAAGGAGATGATGCGGTCACCTGGCATCAGTGAGCCTCTAGCAAGCTAATTAGCAATGGAAACTTGTCTCCTTCCCTGCTTTGTTTAGGGTGCTGCCAGGAGTACCCCTCCAGGGCCTTTCCTCATTCTTGTGTTTCTTTTTTTTTTTTTTTTTTTTTCTTTTAGCCCTTTCTCCATCAGGAAGGATTTGTGTCCACTAGCTTTGGCCTGAAGGAGGAACATTTATGATCTTTTGTTTTTCTTTGATTTTTCTTATCATCCTCACTCCTCACCTTCCATACCAAACTGTCTCACTTCTTACTCAGCTAGTAGAGCAACCTGCTAGAACCATTTTTTTCATTATGATAGTCAGGTTCTTACAAGAGTAGTGTTTAACAATGCTGTAGGAAGACAGAACAGTCTTTTTTGGTTTGAATGCTTTAGCTTTGTCTTCACTAATGAGGTGCAGTTGAATGTTTTCTTTTTGTTGTTATTTTAAATCACCATAAAGAAAAGGAGAAAGGAAATGCCGTTTAGATGTACAGCATTTGGAGGATAAAATAGGACTAATAAGATGTATTCATATTCACTGCACTGTTAATGTTCAAGTGTATGTGTGTAATAGTGTTTTTACCAACCTGTCATATAACTCTCAGTTGCTGTAAATTCAATACAATGTTTGCCAATACATTCAGTTTTGAAGAACTGTAAGGAGGCAGTAGCCATTGGTATTATGCTAGTTACTCAAAGAGTAAGGTAGTACTCTTTTCATTTGAGAGCAATTCTGTCTGTATTGTCAAACCGATCAATTTTAGAGCTGCTTTTGAAAAGCTGTTTACCAACACAACTGTTAAGAGGTTTATGCCACATTAGCCAGCAGTGTGTACACTCACAAGGTACAGATGCTGAAATAATTTTTCAGAATTTTTCCTTCCAGCACGTAAAGTCCCAGATTAATCTCACATAACTCCGGTCTCTTAAATGAGGTATCTGGAATAGGACTATAGTAGCTATATTTGGTAGGGAGTGTGTGAGGGCATGTGTGAGGGGCTTAAATTTTATAAAGTACAAAGCAGCAGCCCTCTAAAAATCAAATCTCTTAAGAAGGTTATGATACTGAGGAGTCAGTTTCAGCTCTCAAGCTTGAAGATTAAATTTAAGGGCATGCATTTTCAATTCAAAATTCTTCATTGTGGTTCTAGCCACTATTGAACAGAAGTGTAGGAATAATAGATAGAGCAGGGAGGCCAGTTTCTTCCGTTCTTTTAGATAACTCACTTAAGATGTTGGTGATGGTCTAACGCTCAGTGGAATTTGGGAATCTCTATGATGAAGTCTTAGAGGAACCCAAATTCCACTGTCAGCCTGAATACAACATAATATGAGACAGGCAGTGCTGATTTACTAGATAAATTAATTATTAAGAGTAGAAATCTTTGAGCCGCAAAGGCCGGATGTTCATCTCTGTTTTGCTGGTGGAATGAAACACAGAAATGTGATCATCAATGTCTGACCTGGTTAATTGAAGAGTTGCCCAAACTAATTACTGGCCATTCTAAACCCATGGGCAAAATTAATCTTCTTCTTGTAGTTTTAATGTCGATCTCCTGAATAGTTAAGAAGGGTTCATAGAATGATTTTAGTTAGTGGGGAGAAGGAATCTGCTCATTATGCTGCAACTGTTTCTGTCTCAAAGGAAAAATGATTAAAAGTAATAGAGAAGAATTAACAGCATGTAATCTAAGGCCCAAAAATATACATACCTAAAGGTAGACAATGACTTCTTGTCTGCTTTATTCTAGAATATAATGCTGTTATTCTCTTTTGTCACATATTTATCCAGAAGTGCATCCAGACCATGTTTTGCATTTGTGACTTTTTAAGGCTTCTGTACTTAATTCGTTACTGCCAGGGAGGAAGTTGACTACACACAAGATTTATTTGTATGTTTACTTTCATTTACAGATGACTGAAATTCAATATGTTATTCATATACAGATAGCACAAAAAATGGTTAGACATAGCTAAGCAAATGCAATAATTCTGGAGACATCCTCAGGGCTTATACAACACAGACTACAAACTTGTGGCACATATTGTGGTCAAGACGCCTATTGGTCTCTCAATTGAGACTTTTCCTGAGCAGAGATTGAAGATTACAGGGGCAAAATTCTAGTATAATTAAAGAATTACTTGTGAATTTGTTTCTGTATTTATTTATGTACTTAAAACTATTATTTTCTCAAACATTGTCTAGGAGTCTTTTGATTAACCTCTGTAGGCTCAGGCCAGACTGAAAGTGTCTCATAACTTGTACACAAATTCCAAACCTAATTCTGTAGAGCGGTTAAGTTCTCTCTAAAAAAAACCCAACCAACCAAACAAGTTGAAAGTCTTCACACATGTTAATACATAATGTGTTGTCATCCTTGAGTTAGATAACTATGTCCAGTGGAAACTGGATTAGCCCCCATGTGTCCTAATGGGGGCCTGAAAAGACAGGCATGTGTCTTTTCAAGGCAGTGACTATGTTTTGCAATTATATGTAACTATTTTGTAAGCTTAACATGCACATTTACCAGTTTTGACTCTGAACTCTTCATTCCAGTCTACTGTGGGCTTCTAATACCATTTTCTTTTCAAAACAATAGTAGTGTGTTTATACAACAGCTTCTGTGGGAGGTCTTCGGTGTATGTCATGAGTAATGGATGAAGCCTGCTTGAGGTGATAACTTGTCTTATAGTCATGAGAATTATTATTCTGTGTTTCGCAGAAGAAAATAAAGCATAAAAAGGTTTAAATCAATTGTTTGAAAAAATTGCTTATTGTCATCAGAGGCTCACTTGAATCTGCTAAAACCTGATTTCTGAGATTTATAGCTGTTACTGAAGTGAGGAAAAAAACCCACATTGCCTGAACACTTTCCAGAATCAAGCCAAAAGGTGCCTGCAGTCGAGTAATACCTATTTTGAAATGCTGACCAAGCTAACTTGCCAGGCATACGGCTTCTGGGAGTGCATCTTCAGTAGTGTCTTAGTTTGAGTCAGGAGTGCAAAATTTAATCCTCCTTACAAACTTTCCTTTTGTTTACATCACAGAGTGATTTTAGTCACCATGAACTGAATGTCAGGACTTCAGGTTTCACTCTACAGATCTGCCACTACTGGTCCCCAGAACTTGCTAATGCGAAAGGCAACATGGCAGGCAGTCCTCCGGCACTGAAGGCTAGGTGAACTGGTCTACAAATACAGAGTCAGTTACATAGAGAAGGGGCCCTATTTCATTCCTTCTATTAGAGGTCAAACTAAAGCATGAAGTGACAACTTGCCAAGAATAAAAAAAGGAAATTTCTGACAAAAAGTCAAAACCAAACCTGTTTCTCACAGTATTGTCTTCATTCCCTATAGGATTTTGCAGTTTATAATTGTCCCTTCTGTTCCTAATGAAAAAAAACCAACACAAAGAAACAAAAGCAGCAAAATATTAAACTGTAGCAGTAATTCTCTTCTAGCATTCAACGCCTTGATAAATGTAGCATCTGAATTCATGGCTATGATTCACCAGATACTTTAATTTCCTATTATTTTTATCGTTCAATAGGTGATATATGCCCTGAACACTAAGAATGATGAACATGAGGCTAATATACAGGCTCTGAGAGAGGCTCATGAAGAAGAAATTCAGCACATTCTTGCTGAGACAAGGGAAACGATTCTGCAGTGTAAAAGCAAAGCTGAAGAAGAACAATTGCTGAGAAAACGTATTCAGGCCCTTGAAATTGCAGTAGAGCAACACAAGAGACTAAAGGAAGAAGCCTTGGCAGAGTTAACATTGTGCAAGAAGCAGGTGGAAGAGAGGGAGCTGAATATGGAACTGAAACAAGAACAAACAGTGCTTTCTACAGACACGATAGATACCAATGCAGACTTTGAAAACAAGCTTCTACATTTAAATCAGGAGTCTGATGGACTGCTAAATGAATGCAAAGCATCTAGGAGAGAAAATCTAGATAAAAAAATAATTTTAGATGAAAAATACAGTGTGAAAAGACAAGCTTTAATAAGTGAGATGGAAAACCTGAAGAGTGAGAACCAGAGGACAACTGAAGAATATACTCAGAAAACAAGCAAACTGCAAGCCTCTTGTGAGAGAGAAAAAGAGACTTTGAAAAAGGCTATGCAGCAATCTATGATAGAAACAAAGAAGAATTGTCAGCAAAGAGAAATAGAGCAAAGGAAGAGCTTAGAGGCTGAGGAAGGTTTTTTGCTGCAGCAGGTAAAGAAGCTGGAGGCAGACCTAGAAGTCAAAAGCCAGAAGATAAATGAGAGGAAGAAGCATTCCCAGAAGCTGAAGGAGAGAATACAGGTAGAGTATGAGACTGTGATCCCTATCTCTGCCTATAAAAGTGCAATTGACCAGTTCTTCAAAATTCAGGGGAGGAGGAATCTTTTAAATATCATATTGGGTCAAATGCTATGTAAACACTAAAGCAGTTTTAGAGGCTTAGAAGAGAAGTAGGAGGGATAGAATGCTGCGAGTTTTAAAGAAAGAGTTAAGATGATTGGTAACTCATTAGGAGAACTCTTTGAAAACTAGACTTTCTATTCCCTGCGAGAGGAGTGAGCTAAAATTTGTCTGTTGACTGAACAGAGCTTTACCCTTCGTGCCCAGAAACGTGAAGAGAACAGCAAGCAGGCACTAATGCTAGCAACGAGTATTTACAGAGTACATTCTCCTTTTCCCTTGTGGTTGCCAACAGCTCAGTGCATGGATATGAACAGGATTAGAAAAGAGACCTGAGCTGGCAGGTTAGAAATCAAATGCTTTGTATTGTATGACTCTTGCAACAGTGGCTTGTACCAAGTCCCATTTAGTGAAGTGTCCTTCACACCTGTGAAGTTTTATGTGCTGAGCCATGAGACTTTCACCGTTAATTCTCACCTCACACATTGCCTGTCTACCCTAGCTGGCATATATCTCACACATTTGCAGCACAGCTTGCAGCTCCTTTCTGCTTAATTGCATCACATGTCAGATGCAGTTTCAGAGTTTGGCACATCATGGGCAACCTGCCAACCAGCTGCATTTGGTACGTAAGGTCAGGATGTGGGAAAGACAGTGATGAACTGCCTGAAGCCGAAGCACCCAGCCATGCTCTGTGCTCAACAGTTCCACCTCCTTCTAATACTATTGGTCCTTCCCATACCAAAGCTGTCCCCAGCCCTATGACAGCAATCTTGCATATTACATAAGAAAACACCTTGAAGGTCTAGAAGTATTTCAGAATAACAATTGTTTCCTGATGGGAAAGATTTGTCTCCTTTGGAGTCAGAGAACCCAGAATCCTGTAAAAAGCAAGGTCACCCCAGGAAGCTCTGTTCTTCCAAGACAACTCTGACCCTTTTCACCTTTGGCACTCACATCTTGCCTGTCAGTATCGTTTTGCTGATGGTGCAGAGTTCTGGGCATCTTCTTTGAGGATGTTCTTTGAGGGAGTTCAGCCTTCAATACAGTTACTGCCTTTTTGTTTCACGAGATCAGTGGGTGAATCAAATACGCATTCCCCAACATTATTCAGACTCTGTTCTCTCAGTGTATAGATCTGTAGCAGAACAACCTCTATCTTCTGCAGGAAAGTGGAGAGGATATAATGAATGGCAGAGATGAATATAAGCCATTTTTTAAAATTGAATCGGAGAAATCCGTAATATCTGTTTCAATAAGGAAAAGTGTCCTGGCTCTGTAGAAGTTAGAAGCAATAGAAGGGAAGAGGGAAAGTAAGATCCTGATTTCTTGTGGGTACTTGAAGTAACATTCAGGAGAAATTAAGAAAGGAGACGTGAATATTTATGCATGTGGTTTACTGTTCTGATTTATCGTATAAGAAATGCAGTCTTTTAGGAATAAATTTTGTAAAACATGATAGGAACTAGAAATAAGAAGGTGGTGTCATTAGCAATTTGATTTCTAAATTCAGTATCAGCTGGATTTTTGAAATATTTTCTGAGGGACATATGCTCAACTTCTACACTTCAGATCCTCTAAGTCTATGGAATGAGGCTGATTTACATACCACCGGAGCATATTGCCTTGAATCTTTAAAGAGATAGCCTCAGACTAGGATAAATCTGGAAGAAGGAAAAGGGTTAGACATAATGTTATTTTCTGTTTCTTTCCGGTTTTAATAAAAACATAGAAGTTTCTCCTTTCTAAATTGGCTATTTCTGATGTCACCATTAAATACTACATTTTTTTCAGAATCATAGAATGGTTTTGTTGGAAGGAACCTTAAAGATCATCTAGTTCCTTCCACTAGAAGAGTTTGCTCTAAGCCACATCCAACCTGGCCTTGAACACTTCCAGGGATGGGGCATCCACAGCTTCTCTGGGCAACCTGTTCCAGTGCCTCACCACCCTCACCGTGAAGAGTTTCTTTCTAATATCTAATCGAAATCTTCCCTCACCAGTCACGAGTCACCTCCTTATTTTCCATGTGCCTTAGCATAGTTTCCAGAAGGATGTGCTCCATGATCTTGCCAGGCACAGAGGTGAGACTGACTGGCCTGTAGTTCCCTGGGTCTTCCTTTTTTCCCTTTTTAAAAATGAGGGTTATGTTTCGGCTTTTGCAGTCAGTGGGAACTTCACCAGACTGCCACGACTTCTCAAATACCATGAATAGTGGCTTAGCCACTTCATCCACCAGTTCCCTCGGGACCCACGGATGCATCTCATCAGGTCCCATGGACTTGTGCATCTTCAGGTTCCTTAGATGGTCTCAAACCTGATCTTCTCCTACAGAGGGCAGTTCTTCATTCTCCCAGTCCCTGCCTTTGCCTTCTGCGACTTCGGCGGTGTGGCTGGAGCACTTGCTGGTGAAGACTGAGGCAAAAAGTTTGCACAAAATTTAACAGGAACTATGGAACTCTAATAATAGCTTCTTTTCTCCCCCTTTAAATTTAGGTGGTTTTTCAGCACTGAAGAAATTTGTTTTTCAATTCCAATTATACACACAGGCATACTGCACATGCTAAAAAAGGATTTCTCAGAAGCAAGTTAATGAATAAATATCTGAAAAATTAATTACCTTTCTTCATCATCTATAATAGAGATATAAATGAAAGTCTGGTTCTGGCCATGATAAAAATTGACAGAACTATTATGGATGACATAGTCAACACCATTGGGAAGTGCAGAAATACTTCGAGAAAGAAAATCAGCTGTTACATAGCCATCAGTTCCACGCTTTCTCACAATTTTTTTTAGGTGATCCTTGAATATTAACCAGCTTTCCTGGGCCCCTCTTCCCTCCAGAGCTTTATCCCATGGTATTCTACCAAGCAGCTCCCTGAAGAGGCCAAAGTCTGCCTTCCTGAAGTCCAGGGTAGTGAGCTTGCTGTGCACCCTCCTCGCTGCCCTAAGGATCTTGAACTCCACCATTTCATGGTCACTGCAGCCAAGGCTGCCCTTAAGCTTCCCATTCCCCACCAGCCCCTCCTTGCTGGTGAGAACAAGGTCCTGCATAGCACCTTTCCTTGTTGGCCCCTCTATCACTTGGAGAAGGAAGTTATCATCAATGCATTCCAGGAACCTCCTGGATTGTTTATGCCCTGCTGTGTTGTCCCTCCAGCCGATACCGGGGTAGTTGAAGTCCCCCATGATGACCAGAGCTTGAATCCTGTGGACAAGGGCAGACTGGGAAACAGAAATGTTTCTTTAATCATTAATACCTCTGATCATTAGTAAATACTAGCAAGGAAAGCTATTATAAGGCTTGAAAGATAAAAGGACTGATGTTTAAGCAAGATGAATTTTCTCTTTTCTCCTTAGTGTATGCCAAGAGGTTTGAGACCTTTAGATGAAAGGCATTACATTAGTGCACATTATTATTATTGTGGAAGAGAGAATACAACAGTTGACAAGTCATTAAGTCTGAACTGTTCGGTCTAGTTTTGGAAGAATTTTGGCATATGCCAGAGGTAAAAGGAACAAGCTTACCTTTAAGTTTTCAACTAGAGAGAGTGTCAAATACAAGTTAGTTTTAACCCATGAGGTTTTACTCCACATTCATATAGGAACAAATGGCAATTTTGTCTGAGTGAATATTACTAGGTATCTGGAAAGTGAGACTAGAACCTCCAGAAATAGAACATTAAATTTTTGCCTTTAGTTATGGACAGACAATTCCCAGCAGAGTCTGTAGGAGCCAATTTTTCTGGTTTTAGGCATCTGTATTATGGATTATGTTACAAACTATTGTACTTCAGCAACCGGAAGAAAACCCAAACTAATATTCATTAACTTTTGGCACAAGTTGTCTTGAAATTAATGGAAATATATCCTGTTCCAAGTTTAGGATGATCTCAGACATCTCTTAGATGGTAACTCTTGATGAGTGTTCACTTTACAGTGATGCCTACTACATCTGAGGGAATGGCTCCACATTACAAATATTCTTACAGCAGAAATAGTTTAAGGGTATGGAAGAGCAAAAAATGCATTTAAACCAGCTCTGTAGGTGAAAGATTTGTATCATGGAAGTACATCAAGAGAGAAAATGACCGTTTATTTCAGATGACAAAAAAAGAACATATGCAATAAATGTAGAAGTAATGTCATGCATATTTTAGGATTCGGAAGTGTAGCTTAAGGGAACACAACTAGAAGTTCTGAGATCAAAAGGTATAATGAAAAAAGTGGAGGAAGATCTAAGTGTAGTCAAAGAGAGAAATACGCTTCAAGAGAAGGAAATCCTGCAAAAAGCAGGTAAGATGCTCATTAATGTCATTTTAAAGTATTTCCTTGTTAGTAGTGACTCACATTGGAAAATCCGCAAGTTAGTTATGCTATTTGAAATGTAAATTTTATATTACAGAAGATATGGAAACTATGTTGAATTCCCAAAGCAAAGCTGTTAATAAAGTAGATGAACTGAAACATCAAATAACACAGCTGCAGCAAATGACTTGTACCAAGCAAAGCCAGAACAAGAGCGGCTCTGAAGATGTGCAAAAGCTTAAACAGGTGGTTTGGTCTCAAATATTCAAAGGCATGGCGTGCCAAAAGTACTGAAAACAATGTCATTTTTCTTTTAAGCTTAATGGCTTTTGGGTTATTCTACAGCGGTCAATCCTGTAAGATTCCCAGATCTCTGACCTCATCCAGTGTTCTTAACTGACTAGTGTTCATAACCTGAAGTACATGAGTTGCTGCAATAACAGCAAAGAAACTACTGACGTCTTTGATCTAGACCAGGGCAGAGTGTTTAACTTCTTCTGTAACCAAAACCTTAAAGAGAACAAGATCCAAGGCAGACTTTCTCTGTTGAGATCAGGTTGGAATACTGATTTTTTTTTTTTTTTTTTTTTAAATATATAAAACATTTCTTCTGAAAAGCTATGCAGAAATAATACCGGGAATAAATTCGGTACAATGAGGAATATAGGTATCCTGAGAGTTCCATCTATACAATGTCTTCCCTTAAGCAATTTTCCAGCCCCAAATCTTTTCTATATTTTTTAGTTCTCCTAGAATATTGTTATGCTAGCATTCTGGAAAATTAAACCTGGCATCAGAGACATAAGAAAAACCAAATTGTCCTTTGTACTTTTCCACAGAACTAAGGTTGTCCTTGAGGAAGCCTGGATGGTTAGAAGTGAGTTACACACCAAAACTCAAACCAGAACAGCCAAAAAACCCATTCTTAGACTGCGGAAGAGGCATACAGCCCTCAATCATTACAGTTTTACATTGTTGACTAAAATAAAACCAGTATTTTTCAATGAAGTATATCCACCTAAATAGCATATTCACTGCAAAATAGACTACTGCAACCCCATAATTCTACCGTGGTTTTGTCAGATTATATAGCTAGTGTGTTTTGTAGACTATGGAAACTGTAGCTATTAAAAAGAGTGTATGAATAAAAGACACAGAGAACTTGCTTTGTAAAGGCAAGCATAAGTCCCCTAAGGAAAAGCTTTGTCTGAAGAAATACCTGTTAAAAGGACTGGAAGATCTTGTAATGAAGGATACAAAGGAAAGCAAGCCAGTCTAAAACTTCATGGAAGCTGAAAGAAAAAAAATGCAGAAGGTAGGAATGTTCTTCTATTTATAGATGCTCTAATTCATCTGGTTTTAATCTTATTGGTCACAGTGACATCATTTGAATTATACTCACTGGAGGCACTTTGAATTAACATAAAATGCAAGGATTTTTTTGCTACGGTCTTACTGAAAAAAAAAAAAGGACAAAAAAAGTCAAACTGATGTATTTCAGTGGAAAGCTCCACAGGCAGGAAGGTGAATTTATCCTTGATGTGATAAACTGCCTTCTTAGCAACACTTATCCTTGCATGCTTTGCATGTGACAGTTGGAGTGATTAATATAAGGTCCCTCCTAATGAAAAATGTATTGTAGGTGTATTCCAATTTCTGATTTAAATTTCCATGGATTGCTGCTGTGAAATACTCAGATACATTGATTTAATAAAAATTTTGCATTGTTTAGGCAGAGAATCTAATTCTGTGAAGTGTTGGTAGATGGATTCAGAGTGCAGGTGTTACCAATGAAATGACGACTAGTTACAGATACATGCATATATGTATGTATACATATGTATATATATGTGTATATGTATGCATACATCCTTAATTAACTTTAGTCAGAAAGAATGCTCATCTTGTGGATCCAGACAGGTTGCCTGAGCAATATCTTATCTCAATGCGTTTTAAGTGTCTGAGCTGTAATTTTTGTTGTCGGTATGCATTAGCAGTGATTCGCTTAAGAGATTCTTCAGAGAATTTCACTTTCATGAGAACTGCTGTCTGTGGCTGAACCCTCTGGCTTCAGGAAATTTGCCATCTGTAATGTTTCTGTGCAGTAGGAACCTCAATGTGAGCTGAAATCTATTCAAAAGGAGGAAAACCTTGAAACACGTGTTTAGTTGTAAGCACATGCTTTAATGCTTAGTGAAGCTTACAACTCGGTGCATGGCCAAGCAGTTTGCCAAATTTGGGCATAAGGAGGAATTTAGTTTCTGTCTCCTAATGTACTTGTGTGTTTGTCAGACATCTTCAAGACACAAAAGAATTTTATTAGAGCAGTTGGTAGAATTGGACAGACTACTGGTGAACTGTTCTTTAGACCCTTCTTGGTGCTAAGAATGTACTTCCACCCATTTTTCCCAGTTTTAATGCTGCTATACCTTCCTGAGTTCAACATTTACTTGAGAATAATCAAATTGCTTGCTGACAAGTTGTGAAGTCATAAAAAGCATGCAGCTTCTATCACTAAATGTTCAGCTTCATAGTACCTTCTAGATTTTGGAGAGTAGGAATTGTGTTAAGTGTTCATCAGAAGAATTCATTTCTGCCTGTGAAACTGCTGAAGTTTATACATTTATGCAATCTCATTTCTCAAAAAGGAATCTGTGTCAGTAAATTATTTCATCTGTTTGTGAAAGTGCTCATGTTTGATCAGTATGTGAAGATGCAGTGCTTCAAGGTACACAGTTACAATATCAAGTATAAGCCTTATGAAAAGGACTTCGCCTTTTATATAGTGTATTCTTTTATGTGAATAAGTTTGTACAGGTATACTTAAAATGATGCAAAGCTGAAGCTCTTCATGTGAGTCAGATTAAATTTAAATATCAAACACTTTATAGTTTAGTAAAAAAGGCGTAATACTAGGCATTTATTGCTTATAGGCAATATATATTATTGCTTATAACCATATCTTCTTAGAGATTCATATTAATTACATCAGGAAAATCTTGAGTTAGTAAAACTTACTTATTACAATACTTAAATTACAATATTTTTCATTACTAATGCTATTTATATCCTCTGATGCAATTAAGGCCTGTAACAGCTGTTTGAGAAGTATTATATCTATTTTCCAGTTAGAAAATTAAGATATATAGAAGGAAATCTGTTGGCAGAGTTGCAGTGGGAATGATGCAAACACCTCATCTTCAGGTTTTAATCAGAAAGACCATTGTATCCTCTCCTTTTCTTACAGGCAAAACTAAAGCTAATTTCTCCCTTGCAATATTCATGTCTCTGTGTTTGATTCCATCCTTTAATTGCTACCTAACAGTTACCTGGTTTTTAAACTGTGAAATGCTAATGTATTCTCGTTTATTTAATTCTGAGTTGCAAAGAATACGTCACTATTGCCTGTGTTTCTGTTTTCTAGTATCATGCCATCCTCCCAATGATTATCACTTTCTTAGTTTTTAGGTACTTTTTCTGCTATCTTGAGTTCTTAAGTCATTGTGCTATAAAAATGGGGACAGGGGGGCTGTGAGAAGGGGCTATGCAGGATGAAGGAGGTGTTACATTACTATTTTTTTCCCTGTTTCCTCCATTTGTGGTGTCTGAAAATATGGTAGAATATTTTTTTGAGTCTGCAAATTGGCACAAATAGGAAGAGCAACCACAGTAATAAGCTTGTAATATATATCACTTCAGGACATTTCTAGAAGTTGCACATTCAGACTTTCTACAATAAACAATTGCTCGCATTTGCTACAAACGATTGCTACAAGCTCTTGGTCACTGTCTTGCAAGTGGTATTATCATTGATCTTTCAAAACTATTTCCAGCAGTAAGTCTTCAATTTTTTATTGTATTTTACTTTTACTTCCTCACTGGGATTTTCTTTATGGATGCTATAAAATAGTGCTTCCTTTGATTCCCTTTTCCACTAATTGCCCATTAGTCAGTCATCTGGTCAATGGTCAATGTATATTTATGTTTTTTCAGATCTTGTGGGTGACTCTTGCATACTAAATTTTTTTTGAACACAGAAGGCAAAACAGTCTGGCTCTTCACACTGTACAGTTTTCCACGTCAGGGAACCTTTCAGTAGAAGATTAGGATTATGTGGGCTGTATTGTCTAACAGTAGTATTAGAAAGAAGCAAACCAAACTGTTAATATTTCTTTGATTGAATAATACATGAGTGACATGAAAAGACAGTAGCATGTATTACTGTGTAAACTGCTCTATTATCTAGGTTAATGTAGAAGAATTGTTCTTTCTTTTTCATGCTGCATGTCCCAGCTATTGCATGCTTTTTTCTTTTTTTTTCTTTTTCCTTTTTTTTTTTTTTTACTTTAGGAGCTCCAGACACAGCTGGAGGAATTTAAAAGAAAATCTGAGTGTGAACTAAAGCAACTAGAGAAAGAGAAAGAAGTCCTAACTGGGAAACTTCAAAATTCTTCACTTGAGGTAAACTGAGCAGTAGTAAAAGGGCTTTTCATTCTTCTTCTCATCTGAGAGATTCTTGATTAGATTTTAATCACATCTGTGACTATCATTCAAGAAAATATGGAGGACTTTAGAAAGAAATAACAGAAATTACTGCTTTTGAACATCTATGAAGATTTTGACAAGCCTATTTATTTTGATAAATTTCATATATCACTCTTTGGAAATATACAAAGGCTTTTTGGTGAGGAGTTTGGCTATATCAGGGTTGGATGGTGACTCTGACTGTTTGTCTGTATACATGGCTAAGTGAGATTAGAATCTTCCTTACAGCTCTTGTTGACTTTCTGATTATTTTTGTGTGTGTATGTGTGTAGACATGTAAAAGGGCCTGTTTGTTTGCTCCCTTGAGCAAGAGAATTGAATGGAAAAAAGGTCAAATAGATCATTGCTTCTGTTCTGTCTGCTTGGTGGTAGGGGTGGTAACTGAAGCAGTTTGGAATGTACAATAATCTAGAATATAGTCGTAGTTAGGTATGCCTCCCTCTATGTTCTCAAGATCAAGAATGAAATAGAGAAAGCATTGTGATCCCAAAGTAGCTTTGAGGATATCATAGTTTATGTACTGTTCCCCACTCTGGTTACACCTAATTCATAATGCAAATCTGCAGACATGGATTAATCTGGAAATAAATACCTGAGATGTGTTAGTATTAGATTATCCACCTGTAATGTATAGTCAGTTGCAGACCAAGTGATGTAAATTTTCCAGATTAGTACATCTACCAAAATATTTATACAGCAAAGTGTCATTATTTGAAAAGCCCTAACAGATTGGATAAATAATTTTCTGCCAAAACAAAAGCAGAATCCCTGCAAGGCAATTATTTACCCAAGTAAACAGTGCACCTTTGAAATTTCTGACAACTGTGAATACATGTTTTCTCCCTCTCAAATATTCTCCTTTTGTGTTGTTCAGTTCTTTTTGGCAAATGCTATCTATCTGCTTTAAAATGTTATGCACAGGATATTTCCTTTTCTTCAGTGTCATCATGTGAAGTTTTTGCCTGTGAACATTTTGATACTTTTATCACATGGATAAGCTATAAAACAACTGCTTTAACAGAACTGAAATCAGTGCCATAGTGAAAAGTTCTGATAATGCTCAGTGCTGCATTCATTTTTTCTACCCAGTGTATCATTGCATTTGATGCATTTTTCAGAAGAACAATAAAATGATTTGTGATTGTCCATTCTGGGAGATTATGGTTGAATGGACATGTTTTCATCATGAGAATTTGTCATCCATTTCTTTGTTTTTTTCTGCTAATCGAGGATTTCAGATTCCAAGATTTTATTGAGCAAAATGAGGATATTCCCAAATATAGAAAACAACTTCTGTCTAGTTCAAGAAAAAGTAATGAACAAGAGGAATTAGGTAGCTCACACTGAACTACTGAATTACAGATAGCCACTGTTGTTCTAAGTGGCTGTCTATAATTGTACTGTCACTGATTCTATCCAGTTTCACTTCCGGCAAGTTCAGTGGGAGCTTGCATGGCAACAGCTCCGCAAAAGTTGAAGACCTAGATCTTTCTCAGCAGGCATCTGTAAACTCTGAGTGGCTATAATAAGCTCTTTTTGAGTGTCTGAAGACAGAAAAAGGACAGATAGGCTCATCAGAGGGCTAAGCAAGATGTTGGCCCCCCTCTCGTACCTGCTTCTGCTTTCCCACATGCCATGACTACTGCTTGGTGTGGCATGTTCCAGCAATCAGGGCATGTGTTGTGGTCATTTGCTATGTAACACCTGCTTTTTCCCCTATTCATGCTATACTGGCTATACTAGTTCTGACTGCAGCATGGTCTTTTCCCTTTCGTTTCTCCTGTAAAACAGATTTGTACATTCTGATACCAAACAGTTGCATTCTGACATTCTACCCATTTCCTAGTCTTAGAAATACAGAATTTAAGTGTAGTTCTTAATATTCTTAAAGTTCTGGCTAAATCCCATTTTTAGGTTTCATTAACATTTCTGCATGCCACCGTTTTCTACAGGTTCTTCTCTGAGAGAATTTCAGGTCAATCCAGCCTGTGTTGACCTATCCAGAATGACTTCTTTGCACCTAATGCAGAACATGGGTTGTCAGAAATTAGTTGTCTTTATTCTTTTCCAAATTCCCCTAAATGTACATTTTTCTACAAAAATATCTTAGTCCATTCACAGCTGAAAATTTACCATGATATTCTGGTATCCCTGGGTGTCACACTGGGTAATGCCTGAAAGTTATACTGGTTTGAGGTGTGAGGGGAAGAGGTGGAAGGGAGGAGTAGTGGTACACTGTCAGTATTGTGTATATGCATGCAGGTGGTGTATCCCAGTGAAAGGTCAAAAAAATCAAAAATCAAAAGCCTTATGACATGAAGCAATTATTCTTCAGATTTTGCAGATAGAAAAAGTAAGGCAGTGAGTCATCAAATTAGTTTTCTTGAAGTCACACATTCAGGACAGAAGAACAGGAAAGAAACCTGTTTTTCCTAATTGCTAGACCTCTCATATCATGAGATCATGGTAATGCAAGGGGTGGTGGGAAATTATTGTCACTATAAACATAAATATAAATAAATAATATAAACTAGTATATATCATGCCATATGTTATGTTCACAACACCATGGTAAATATGAACCAATACACTACGAAACGTTTCAGTGTATCTTAGAATCTAACAATGCTCCCCAAAAGGAGGAAATGCTCCCTCTGAAGAGAAATTTTGCATCTCTCTTGGTACTCTGTAAGTTACTTTCTGAACAAATTACTTGGCAGTATTTCCAGGGAAGTGATGTAATTTCAGCTTGTAATACTTTCCTTCTATAGATATATGAATATTCACAGCCAAGAAACCACCATTACTATACAACATTATGTTTCACTGAGGGCATGATTCCCAGATGGGAACCTTTGCAATGGCTCAGCCCAGAGCTTCCGCCTCAAAGGTTAGGCAATGTGCTGTTACTAATCCAGTTCTAACCTGGATACAATTTCAGATCTAAAAATAGCTTCCTTGGCTGCATAAGACATGTTTTTGGTTGGGCTGACATAGCTAGAGCACTGTGCAGAGTAGACAGAATCACGATAATTTAATCTCTCTGGGGGTACACTTCAAAGTGGCAGTATTTCTGTATTAATGAGATTTTTCTGGATAGAGAAATCAAATTCACACCTATTTGGTCCTTTGGAAGGAAGGATGGGAGATTCTGTGTGGGTCAAATGCTAATTTATTAGATTTCATTGCTTTTGCACTACAGGATGTCTTCAACGTGTGTTAAAGGGGCTATTGTGGAACTAGAAGGTATATAAAATGGAAGCACAGGCATCATCGTAGATCTTTGGACAATGTTAGCACAGCAATGCCCAGAGCCTTGATGGATCTTGGATGTACCATCAAATAGCAGCAGTAAAGGTGTGCCTACTGTGTTCACACCTGTCCCTCCGGTCAGGGATTGCCGCAAGTTTAGGAATGCAGTTAACTGTGAACTTAACTGAAGTAACTGTGAAAAAAGCCTAAAGACAACAGTAAAATATAATTTCATTATTTTGTTGCAACTTCTTATACCATGTTGCCATTTTGATGTAATAGCATAATAGTACAAGTAAAACTCTGTAGCATTTGGGTGCCTTATTTTGACTCTGAACAAATTCTCAATTGTGGTGACTCTTGTATAATACATCAAAAGGCAGTTTTAAGTCTTTTCTATAAATTCATCCCCTAGCAATGCATTGAGAAACTCCAATCTTTCTACTTAAAAGATACAGGAAGTCAAAATATTCTCTCTGATTCCAACTTTAGATCTTGCCTTTGAGATTTCACACTTCTTATGTACAATAAATAAAAGAAGGGGAGAGCAGACATAAGATAGAGTTCAAGTATTCATAGTGCTTGCAAGAACAGTGAATTAAAATAATCAAAGCAGAAGTCAAACAGGGAGCCAACTGTGATGGCATGCACAGCCTTATACTTGCCCAGTATTTTTACTCATGGGCTATTAAAGTCTGAGAAGTACTTCTTCAAAAGAATCAAGCCATCCTTCCCATAAGAAGGACAGTAATTATGGTTAGAAAAGAATGAAACTTGGAAAACTTTTGAAATATTTCAAAACTTATCTGTCATCTGTTAGTACTAGTTGTTCATTTTTTCCTTAATTGGAAGACAGCGGGGGGCAAAATCAGCTGTTGTAAGAAAGGGCAAGTGCAAACATAACCCTGAAATTCGGAAGGAATTAAGCAGAGCCTAGAAAAGTACTTTTGCCTAGAGTTTATACTGTGGATAGGTATTAGTTGCATCTTTAAGACCACTTTATGCAATTCTGGTGGATAAAAGTGAATGAATAATGGTATTAGAGGTACAGTTTTTTCAAGAGGTTTTGTTTTGCAGCAGGAAGACATTATCAAACACAAAATCACACAATGTTGCTGGTTTGTTAATAGTAAAAGGAACCAAACAGATTCTGGACTGATGTGAGTTGACAGTTTCATTGGATTAAGTGTTGCTTTACCAATTTAAACAAATTGGGCATCTGGCTGTCTGTTTTGAAGTAATGAAACACAATAAAATGCCTGGGCATTGCAAAATATTCCAGAGAAGGATTTGCACTGGTGGATTTGAAAGCCCTTTTAATTGAAAGACAAGAGGAGGAAGCCTGATGGGATGGAAATATTTTTTTCTTAACCTCTAATAAGTTAGAAGTAGCAGGATTCATTTTTTTTTTGTTTGTATGCCTGATATATTCGTGTAGGTCTTTTGCCTGAAATCACTGAAAGCCAGTGTTGTTATAAATACTTTTCCATCTGTTTTCTTACAACATTATGTTCTCTGCTTAGCCTATTTCTAGTTAGTATCATTTTATGTTTCATGTTAGTAATGCTTGAACCAATTGTCTATGAAGAGAGTCCGGAAGGTTAATAATGTTGTGACCACAGCTGAAGTTTATGCACGCCTCTTTTTGTCTTTCCTGCCTAGATGAATATCTAATTTGCAAAAGAAATATTCCAAGTGACATTTTTCCTGTTTCCAATTTTTCTATTAGAAAATATCCAGCCTACTCTTGTGGCACATCCTTTTTACTCACTGGCTCACTTTCAGGAAGCCCAGAAAAGAAATGCATGCTTGAGTGTAGTAATGTTAATCCATATTGCATCAGCTGATACAGGGGATTGTACAGCATTAAGTATTTCACATCAAAGCTTAGTTTTATAAGGAACTGCAGTACCTAAAAAATTCAGTGTTTCCTTTCTTTATATAGGAAAACATTGGCTTGAGTTCAATAGGTATTAAGACAGAGTAAATGTTTTCCCTGTAACCAGAAGCCAAAGTGCCCCTTTGGTTAAATCTTATGATTTACCACTTATTTTTCAAAGAAATAATACACAAAAATTGCAGCAGCTCTGGAAACAAAGATATGGTTGGCAAGTGGTTCTGGCATCTGCCTGTTCTTGGAGTATGTCCAGGCCACAGATAGATCCCATCTCACAGACACATTAAAGACAACTAATGTTTTTTATTAAGAATAATATTGAGCAATTATTCTTCACTAGTTTGTTCAGACAGATAGTTTTCTTTATGTTTAATTGGATGACACAATGGAAGAAGCCAAGAAATGATGGGATGATTAGTTAACTTAAACTCACAGTTTGGGGCAGCTGAAGCTGTGTTCTTTCAAATTTGCTAACTCAAATCAATTTGGTTGGATAGCTCCAGTGAAACTGAAATGTACCATGTTGATTTGAAATTGTTTAAGAAGTGGTAAAACTAATCTTTCGTTTTCTGGCACTTAAAAGAGAACAAGATAAAAAACTTGATTCATAAAACACTTGGTGAAGGAATGGTTGTTTTCTTCTTATCTACCAACCTGGCATTCCCATGATGTGGGGAGACCTGGGTTTGTTTTTTTGTTTGTGTTTTTTTTTTCTTCTGTCAGCTTTCTCACCATTTCTAAAGAGTCACCTTGTCACTGAGTTGTAGGACAAAACAGGGTGAGCTACAGTGTGTCACCTGTTGCCACTTCTTCACTTGTATATTAAGTTGTCATTGGACAACCTAGGCCTTCATCACTTGGGTAAGTGTCCCAGTTACCTTCATATGCACACACATGTACTCCTTGTTCTCTTGTTTTTTCTGTGCCTCCATGCTTACTTTCTCTCTCACACACAAATCAGAACCATTGCTGCCATCTTTTCCTCCCCTGTGTTCTGTGAATAAAGCCATTTATCTCCTTGCAAATGACGAAATAATTTAAGTTTTAAAAACATTGAATTCAGTCAGGAGGAAATATTTCAATTTTTCATTTTGATGTGTACATTCAAAAATGTTTCTTTTGGATTATTTAAGTAGAAGTTTTACCGATTGCTTGGTTTGGCCACCAAATAGGAGGAAATCAACTGCCCAAGCTGGTAGCTTTGCTAGTTTTTTAAGAAGGTTCATGTCTCCTTGCAGATTTCTGTCATGTCTAAACTACAAATACTGCTGTAGATCTCATAACATGTGAAACATCAGTAATAAAGCTGAGGAACTTTGAAGTTCAAACACAGCACACTAACCCATCTGGTAAAGGAAATCCACGTTAATTATAACAGTAGTATGGCCCTTTGTGAGCAAGCCATTTGAAGGGGTTCAGAGGGAAACTGAAGTACAAGATCAGTGATGATCAGTAATGACCACCACCAATTAGTAGGAGAAAAGGAGCCTGACTTGTGAATTTGAAGTGAAGGACAAGCTCTGTTTATATAGAAGGAACACAGTATACTCACTTGTGTATTGGATCAGCAGTTCTGCAGCCATAAACCTGCTCAAAAACGGGACAGTAATTCTTTCTTGTAGCTGCTACAGAGGTACAGAAACCAGATTTAGTAAAGGAAGTTATGTAGTTCTCATGATACATGTTTGTGTTCAAGTAACAGGTTTTGATTTATCTCCACAGCAGATGAAGTCCATGAAAATTTGTGTTTCACATGAATAGTGCTTATACAGAAACAAATCATCTTCATCTCATATTCTGTGAACGCAAACTTTTTACTCAAAATTATAAACTACCAACAGACCCAACAGAGCAAGTTTTTACAATGTTGTTAGGCCCTTATTTAGTTGCTCTGTAGAAAAAAACAGTTAAAATAGGACAAATTGATCAAGAAGGAATAATTCTTTCTAAGCTGTGAGTGTCTCCAAAAAAAGAAGGTTCACATTCATTTTTCTTCTTTAATGTCAGGATTCATTTCTGGGACATAAAGACTTGTATAAATTCTAGAGAGAAGGAAGCAGATGCCAAGAAATGGTAAAAGCAGAAATCAGGAGTAGAAGGGAAGACAAGTCAAGGTACAATGTAGTTGAAGGTTGTGGTCATGAAGTGAGAATACAGAATGTCCTTTCTCCGAAAGGAGTTGAAACCCTGGAGACTGATACAAGCTCTGTGGTTTGCAGCATTTTGAGCCTTCAGAGCACAGTTCTATGCTGGGAACATATGACAATAGTAGAGGCTTAGAGAGCACTTGAATAAGGGCAGTGATCCACCTGGGAATGGAGAAGGGCCTCAGGAGCGGGAAAGGAGATCCTTTGGAGGAGAAGAGCCAGCATGCCCAGTGAATGTGAGAAAGAACAGCTAGCAGGAGTACATTTAGCCAATATCAGAAAGGATTCCTGTGATTTGGAGAGATCTGGCATGGCTCATTCATATCTCCCTTTGGACAGCACAATGCTGACCATGGCCATGAAGTTACTGAGAAGTAAGGGCTTTGCACATCATGCCTCCTTTTCTTTTACATAACACAAAATATACTGGAAGGTCCTATGAGAATGAAATGTGGAAGGATATAGACACCTTAGCCCACTTAGTAAATCTTCATCCAGCTTTTGTGGTGCTGCATTGAAAAGGACCACAAGTGTCCAGTTGAAGTTACAAGCAACTATTTAGCTAGCTAAAGCTACAGTGCTTCCTCAGCTAACAGTCTGTCTACAGTATGCATGGAAAAAAAATGCAGCAACACTGAAGAGAAAAAGAACATGTACTAGTGTAGAGGTAAGACTAGGATGGAGTCATAGGTTATAATCTGTGTCGTATCCAATTTGCAGATGTGTGTAACATCATTTGAAGCATTTAAAGTCACATGAAATCGTAAGGATGCAAACTTCTTCCTTTGCATAGTTTGAATTCTGTTTCTCTAAGGCTGAAAAGTACAAGTATATAAAAAATGGAAAACAGACCATCCTCTTTCACATGTTCCCCAAAAGAAAAGGCAAGAGGCATAAAGGTTTTGCAGGAGGTATGGCGGAGCAAAAAATCTGACTTGAAAGTCAGATGCTGCAGCAAAAACACTAATTTGCCATACCAAGTATGCGTGCTCCTTTTATGCAGAAGGCAGTTTTTCAGAACTTCACAGCTATGATGTTTGGAATGGCAAATTTAAGAAGAATGGCAAATACAAATTTTTGCTGAAAGTTGAGAAAACCTATCAAATAGAAAAGAGAACACTCTTCCTTCCTTCCTTTCCTACCAAAACAAACCACACTAAGTTACTCTTATAAACAGGTTTTTTTGTTACTTTTGTGTCAGCCATTATAGGCATGTCTACTGTATTTAGTAATTAAACTAAGAGACGGGAGAAAATAAAACATATCTGAAGCGTTCTTGTTCCTATTGGTTCTAATTTACTGCTTTATGTAAATGGACTCTACAGTGTTATATCTCCAGGATGACAATAAGCACAGCCTTAGGCCTGCCTCCTGGTTTGTGCTGTGATTATTGCGCAAGTTGAACTATGGATTGTACGTATGAGATGGAGACGATTTGAAAAGAAATAATTTAAGAAAAGTACTTGATGGGCAACAGACAGTATATGCAAAAGGAATATCATTCTTCACTGAAAAAAGGGTTCCTTGCACGAAAAAAGCATCTTGCTATTTTTCATAGAGCAGCACAAGTTCATAAAATGTACTCAAATTTATATAATTCCTCTCCATTGTGAATGCAGCCATTAATCCTATCCTGCTGACTTACTTTTCTGGAAGGTGGCTCAGCTGAAGCAAATATTAGACCAACAAGCAAATAATTTCAAGGAGTCACTGAAGAAACATAATCTACAGTCCAACAAAGAAAAAGAGAAGCTTTTGCAGGATCTTCAAAACACCATTAAAGAAAACCAGAATGTTAAACTGCAGCTGGAGGCATCACATCAAAAAGTCTTAAAAATGTTGGAGAAAAGCAAAAATCAGGAACTCAAGGTCAGTTTACGACACAGTCGTGTAAAAAAATTGTATTGGTGGGATAAACTATATTGGCTAGAGCTGATTATTAAAACTCGGTTATCTTCAGTTATCTTAATGATGAGTTGCCATTGTTGCACATAATGAATTATTCTGTGATATTGAAACCTCATCATCTTCAGGTTGGTGTTTTTTTATTTTTAATTTTAACATTTGAACTTAGACCACAGTGTGAATGAAATAGTTTCATAAAATAATATAGCCTACCCTCTACAGTTAGGCTGCAATGAATATAAGCTCCTCTAGCTCTGCACTTGCTTCAGAAATAGAAGGGAATTCCTAAGTGTATTATTAACAGGACTCAGTTTTATTCTTTTTCATCCATCATTAATTTATACATAAATACTTTAAAAGAAGTATAGTAGACGTGTATAATGATGTGTATTGCCTTACATACCTTCAAGAAATCAATTCTGTAAGTGGATAACCAAAGCTTTTAAAGGTTCGAGGGGATTTATTTCAGTGACAAAATGTTAATGCAATATATTGACGTTCTAAAGAATGTTGCTGTTTGAGAAAAAAAATTGACTTAAAAAATGTGCATGTGATTGTGACATGGAGTTCAGATGTCCCTGTTGATATCACACAGCTTAGGGAAAACCTCCTTATAAAATATATGTAGTAAAACCACCCTAAGTAGAATTTAATATCTTGTTTATATGTTCAGAATAAAATCCTAGCTTTAACAAAACCAAGCTGAAGGCAGTAAGCTGTTAAAAAACTGAGAATAGGAGTTTTCTTTCAGAGCCACTACAGAGCAACTGCTCTGTCATTTACAGTGTATCAGCAGCACTTCTAACAACAGTGGAAGTTTTAGCCAAGAACAATGCAAGGAAAGATAGAATCCTTTGTCTAACACACTGTGATGAGTAATGACATACAGGTCAGATCTGAGGGGCTTTGTATGTTGAATAATAAAACACGTTTCTAATGTCAAATAGTGCAAAGATGTCAGTGTTGTTATTTCATGATGTACAACAAATCTAGTAGATGATATCATGATAATTTCTCTTATACCTGTTAAGTGTTATTTTTTAACTTCAGCTCATTTTTATTCTTGTGCTGATGAAGTGTCATGTAAAGTGGTGATGAAAATAAAAGTTCTACAATGAAAGACCAGATTCATCCTGGCATTACAAGTAAAACAACAAGGTGATAAACAGCGTCCAACTTCTTTGTTTTCGGGGGCGGGGGGGGTGTGCTTTTGCTTACAGGAGGCAGAAGAACGTTTGAAAAAGGAATTTAATGAGACTTTCAAGATCCAACATCAGTCTCATAGGCTGGAAATACAAACCTTGGAAGAGAAAGCAAAGAAAGAATTACATGATGAACTCGAGCAGATACAAAAGCAGCAAACCCTGTTGCTAGGTATAATGTCTCATGTCATGCACAGCTCCTACTGCTTGATTATATGCTGGGATATTTTCTTCCTCATCCTCTGGGAACTCAGGTCTTTGTGAATCTCCTTTTCCATACCCTGCAATTTCAGCAATACAGACTTAATATTCTTTGTTACCCTAGCTCTCAACTGTCAGCAGCAGAATGTTGCTGGGAGAGTAGTCTGGTGTACAACATTCAAGTACGCATTATCAGGTATATTAAATTGGAATATTGTAGTTAGTGTATATGACTTTCCTCTTTTTTTCTATGATGTGAAGAATTATTGTATGTGGTTCAAGTCTGCTCTATTGAGTTCAGCAGTGGAGATCAGTTGTTCCATACGTATTGTTTAGTCAGTTTAGAAAGTTCCCTGAACTGTTGAGAACTAAACAGAGCACTGCATTAGGAGGACCTGTAATATCTCCAGGTTTGAACTCAGGTTATTAAAGCTCATCTATGAAAGTTTTTTTAACTAAAGAAAGAATAATTTGAAAGTACTTTAAGTAGAAACTGCATTATCTTCTTCGGTGTTTTTTTCAGTAATTCAGATTTGCTAGAAAGATTTGTTGTTCTCTAAAGTTTATATGTTCAATAGATAAATTCTGTACTTCTTCAAGAAAAAAATGTAGCAAGGCAACACAGAGAGAGAACTTCTTTCTCCTTGTACTTGATCCATCCTAAAACTTGTACCCAATATACACAAAAGTTGCAACATATGACAGATCTGCTTACATAAAGTGTTGTACTGCTCTAACACAACCAGAGCTCTCCTCAGTCTGCCTTATGGCCCTCTATAAAACACCAGCAGACTTAACAGGGAAGCTCAGGGGTGCTCCAGTAAAGTTCAAGGTTTAGAAGAAGCAATTACAGTGATTTAGTCTGCAAAACAACTGCCACAGAATTACCCCTCTGATTCCAATGTTGAATCATTGCTATTGTAGCTCTGTATCTTTTTACTATTGCTTAACTGAGTTACTTCTCTAGTAATAGGAGGCCATGATACTTAATGGCAAAGGAGTTGAAGAACAAGGCAAAATGTAATATATTAATGTAGTTACCACATTATTACATTAATTAATGTATTAAGACATCTACATTGTCTATATCTACCTTCCCCATCCAGCTGGCCTCTGACTGTCTTAATGATTGTCTCTGATTGTTACTAGGATCTCTAAGGATGGAACTGTCTGAGCAACAGGCATCGTGCACAAATCTCAAGAAACAAATAGAAGAACTCCAAATGGAGCTGAAGAGTGTGAGGACACTGAAGAAGCAACAGGCAAGAATCCAGTTCTACTTCGTTGCCATGTTTTCTGAAAGCAATAGTATCAAATTTCTCTCTTCAGAGATGATAAAAGTGTACAGAGTCTCTCAGAGAAATGGAATGGGTTTCCTTACCTTATGTCCCCCTTTAAAATGTTAGCATTGCTTATCATCTTTTCCCTATGGGCAGGCTTTTTTTCCATTTAAAGATCAGAATCTGCAACACAAGTAAATGAATGAATGTTACAATAAAATAAATTTTATAGAGACTCTAAAACACGTTCAGGAAGTTTTGATCACAGATTTTGTTTTGCATGTAGAATTGCACATATAATTGAAAAATCAGTTGACAAAAAATCAATGCACACAATTCCAGTGAGATCTTCACTTTAAATAATAAGAGGCTGTGAATAACTAAATTTGGCCTTTTTCTTAGGAAGGAAGTAGCCAGAGCCAGATCAGATCTCTTCATGATGAACTGGAAAAATGTCAGAATGAAATTTCCAAACTCAAGAAAGAGAATTTACTTTTGAAGGACACAATGGAGCTACTCAGTGCTGAGTTGGAGTCGCAGAAGCAAGAAGCTGCACAGCTTCAGGATAGGGAAAAACAGCACAGAAGGTTTGGCTTAAATTCACACTTCACAGTGCTATCTAGAGATTCAATAATAATGCCAGCATCAGAGCTGTT
This sequence comes from Cariama cristata, assembly GCF_000690535.1. Lineage (NCBI taxonomy): Eukaryota > Metazoa > Chordata > Aves > Cariamiformes > Cariamidae > Cariama > Cariama cristata. Next base: position 11,399 of record NW_009601784.1, on the reverse strand, counting down.
CTAAATGTCACGAGTGTCAGAATGTCTCCTTTCCAAAGTACTAATTTTAGAGGTTAGGAGTTTTGTAAAAGCAGTAGTTCACTTCATATTTCTCTCCAGTCATAATAAAAGCGTTTGAACTAATTGTTCGTTATATGTCACAGAGAAATATGTCCAGTGTAGCCCCACAGGAATGACCTGAGAAAATCTGCACATCAGCCTTTGAAAGGCATAAACAAATCCCAAACTCACCCAAGAGCTATGAAAAAAATGTACAAGTCTCTGAGAATAAATATCATTTTTTTATATGTACTCTCTGTAGAAGAAACCGATGGGTTGTTAACTCTAAAGGGGACACTTGAGAATGCCATATGTACTCTGTAAGACTTTGCTTGGGCTGTAACAGCCAGCTTTGCACTGTGGGAGTAAGGGCAGCGATAGCGGACACTGACTGTGCCTCTGGGCTGATGGAGGCTTGCAAGCTGGAGCAGTAATATGCTGTCAGGGCACATGAAGGGCAAGCTGACTTGTGTTGGCCGTCTTGTAAAAGGTGGACGGCATCCTCTTAGTGTAGCCGCAGGCTTGGAGCGTGTGTTGCATTGCAGTAATAGCAGTCTTCCCATTTGTGTACAGAAAAAGTACAGGACTTACCGTTTACATGGAAGACAAGACTGGGGTTCACTATTCAGTGCATGTGTATGGCTGTTGAATCCTTTGAAATTTCTGGATGGTCATACTTAACACATTCTCTTTGCAGAGAGATTGAGGGATCTGGTGCATGGGTACCTTTCAGTTAATTTCTGCAATGATGTAGAATGTATGGCCCTAACTACTCAAGGTGTATGTATAAAAGGATTTCTGAAGAGTATACCCTTAAAGGAATCTTTAAAATTATGTCCTATATGGTCTAGAGAAAAGCACTCATGGGATACAGTGTCTCTCAGCAGACTGTCAGAATGGCCAGAGTAATTCCATTGCTGTCTGCCAGTCAGCAGATATTTAAAGAATGAGAAAGGAACTTTTTTTTTTAACTTTGCAGTCTTCAGAGAGTTAGTTGAAAGTGACTTTCATTTCAAGCTTTTGAAGCAAGATCAACAGAAAGAATTGCAAACCAGAGAGTTTCAGCAGTGCCCTCCAGCTACCTTGAAGGAATTTAGAGCCTCTGTTCATGAAGAGAAGAATTATTCACATGTCAGTGATGAGGTCTAAAAGGCCTCAAATGCTAAAGCTGCTGGGCTGGAGGATAATCTTTACAGGGGATAAATGGTGTAGCTCTACTACAGTAAGCATTTGAGAAGGAAGCATTAATGGAAATTAGGTAAGGAGGAAATCCTTCAAATAACAGGAGGTAGAGCCAAAGAGCTCAAATGGTGCTAGGCACCTGATACAGGCTGCTCTGAAATTAACCCATGGAAGATCCGGACCATTAAGTTGTAGCTCTTGTTTTGCTTTTGCAGGACCAGTAATTTGGGTAGGGGAATAGTTAAATCGGTGAGTGCATAACTAATGGTTATTTTCCGGTTACTTTAATAACAGTGACCTTGTCTTATACTATATTGCTGTTTCTGATTTGAAAGCTGATAGTGGTTTGTTATTTGCGTGTGCCCAATTTTTATAACCAATTATTTAAAATTACTATTCCTACTGTTGCCAAGTAAGTGAAACCAGTAATGTGCTTGAAGTAATCATTCCCATTTCCATTCTCTTGAATTGTGTGAATTCCACCTCCAGTACAGAAACCTTTTGCAAGGATTAGGATGAGAGCAGACAAAGGTTTTTTTTATGGGAAGAGAGGACAAGCCCCAAAATGCCTATTCTGAAGAAGAGCTTTTATTCTACCCCTGAAGATCCATTTCAGGGATTCTGCTCCCATCTTTACTCTTATTCTTCTGCTTCTTATTTTGTGCCAAGTGCCAAAGCAATCACTCCCATGGCTGTGCTCTAATTTCAAGGGCAGAAACGTTCAGAGCATTTCAGAAAAAATGAAAGGGGCTTAGAAATACATTAAAAAGAAAAAAAAAAGCTAAACAGAATATATTTTGTGAAAATTACAATTGTTAATCTGCTGAGTTTAACATCTCTATTTTAATCATTAAATAACAGAACATCGGCTCTTCATTGAGTTAATGAAAAAGTTTCTCCGAGATTTAACAAAATGTTAGCAAACAAAAGGCAACAAGCTAAACAATGATTCTTCAGTAGATGTCTGTTGATTTTGAGGTTGGTATCAGAAAGCAGTATTATGGCCAGGTTTGAAAAAATGTTAGGCATTTTTTAGTTTTCAATTGATGGTGTTAATCAAATAGCAGTATCTTTAAAAATACATTGTCTGTTAAAGACAAATGTAGTTAAAGGCATTATTGTAATGTTTCTTACCTTCATTCTTTAAAAAAAAATTTTTAGGATGGTGGTAGGCAATATTAAATGTTTCTGGTGCATCAGAGCCTCATCTTAAAATCCCAGATATTTCAAAATAATTTTGCTTAATACAAGTGAGTTCCTAGGGTACTTCATTATCATGTTTGACCATTAAGACTGATGTACAAACTAACTGTACACAGAGTATCAACAGCATCATTATATAGAATGGACCCTCCATTTCCTGAAGGCTGAAGATCAAGTACTTCTCCAAATAATCTTCCTCTTCCTCAGTGTTAGTGTGGTTCTGCTTCAGACTGCAACTGAAGTGTCAAAGTCAAATCAGTAAGCAGAAGCCCCAAGCTGCACTCAGTTAACTACCTTTGTAGTCAGTAAAAGACCTCAAAACTGCATGCTTTGATCAATGATGATAAACTAGTATTGAAATGTGACAATTTTGACATATTTTAATACCAATGAAAGGGTACTGGTAGAAGACCTCAATATCAAGCATAAAAAAGAACTGATCATACCGAAACAAGATTGCCAGAAGGACATTGAAAACATATTATCTGATTTCAGCAGCACTCAGGCACATCTCCAAGCAAAAATTTTCTCCTTAGAAACTGAGTAAGTCATTTAAATAAACTCTGGCTCATACTGGCAATGGGTTCTGTTTGAAATTATTATTCTTAGTAGGAATAATTTTTTTATTACTCACAGGTAGAATATTATAAGCACTGAAATAGAAGTGTATAGGTATTTCCTTTGCAAACACAAAAAGACCGAGATATATTGTAATAAACTCTGAATATTGTTTAATGTAAATCACTGTACATAAAGTTTTACAATGCTAAATGAAAATCTGCACTTAGCATCTTGCAGTTTTATGAAGTGTAAAATCATCTTTGTCACAGATGATACCAGAGGCCTTGATCCATGATCTTGTACTTAGTTTTGTTCAGCAAAGCAGCATCTTTGAGGTTAAGCTTTTGCTCATTCTCACTCCCTTGCAAATTTCCCAGGACAGCCCCCAATAAATCATGTAAATAAATGCACTTTGCAGCCCCCTGTGGAGTTAAGTAGTTCTGTGGTGCTTCAGACTGTACAGGAGAGGCCCCTCAGAAACAATCCCTGTGATTATATACATCGCTTGTCCTTTTGTCTTATCCCAGCTGTGCGGCATAGGTCCAGAAGAGAGACCTACTTGCATGTAAGCAGGTCTCAAACCATTCAGATGCTAAGATTTATCTTTTTATCTAAACTCTGTGATACACTAAATTCAGAGTATAAGATGGGGGGGGACACACGGTCTCCTCTCAAAAATGTTTAACCCTCACGAAAAAAACACGACAAAATAGTGGTTTGTATTCTGGAATACATTTCTCTGCATGGCAGGTCAACTTCATAGCACTTGGTTTCTCAAGCAGCAAAATTCATGAACTTGGCTGATGAAATAATGACTTGTTTTCTTATGGGTCAATCAAATGTATATTTCCACACTATCTCTAAGAAGGTGTAAGTTCTCATTTGAATCTTTTCCTGTGATTAAAGCATTTAAAGAGCTGAACTCACACTACAGGTTTTGACTTAGAGGGTTCACTAAAGCAACAGGTGTATCCAAGCCTCTCTTTTCATGAAAGTTACAGGAATTGAGTATTTCTGAGGCCTCTATCAAATATGGCTGGAATTAGCCTGTGGATTCTAAAGTTATTGGGTGAGAAAAGAGAACAAAAAGGTGAATGCAGACATGCATAGATACTGTGACACAGATTTTTTTTCTTTAGGAAACTAGACTAGCAATGTGATGGGCAAGCTTGTTACTATTTTACACCAGGGGCTGGATTTTACACTAAACAGGTGTTGTGGGTTAACCCTGGCAGCAATTTATTTTGGAACTCCACAACATTTTATACTTGTATGTAATCCATGTACAGATGCCCATTTTTTAAAAACACTGTTTTATCAGAAAGGCCTGACTATGTCCCTGTATTTTAGGCTTGGAATTCAGGGCAGAGTACAGCCCAGGTACCTCTTGAACCTGGTCTGAGGAAGTTTTTTCTGGTCTGCATTTTCTTTGGTACAGACTTAAAGAATTAGAAGAAAAGTCAAGAAAGTGGGAGTCCAGATCAGAAGATCCACACCTTATAAGCTGTCTACAAGACAAATTAAGTGAGAGAGAAGAGATTATCAAGCAGCTGGCAGTAAGATTTCCTTTTATATGTACATACTATTCTGGAATCTGTTGGAAGGCTCTATTCAGTGTTTCACACGTTGCTCTAGACTAGTACTTTCTGTTCTGGAATACTTTGACAAATAGATGTTTCCATACCAACTTCCAACAAATAGATGTTTCCATACACATAACTTTCTTTCCCCTCAGGAAGGAAGAAAATTTCAGCATTCACTTTTAGCCAACAGTGAATCTTACAGAAATCGATCATTTTCTTTCAACCCTAATACAGGATGCTTGACTCCTTCCATGAAGGTAAGATGGGCAATGCAATTAAAATCACAAATTGTTATGTTTTATTGCTATTTGAATCATACAGATTATCAGGACAATAAAGTTCCTATTAATTTTTTATGGAAATGTTATTCAGTAGAATTCTTTCCAGTAAGCCAACCTACAGTCAGGTGCTGAGTATAACATAAATTCAGTAGAAGTATATATGCACATAGATACAGGTGTTTCAACAAATATAAAACACTAGAACTCCAAAGACATCAGTCTTCCACTGTGATAAGCACAGCCGTTGCTCACAGATTTGGGAGCTCCTTGCAGATTTGGGAGTTGCTATTTGGGATAGTGCATGCATCAAAGAAAATTATGAATTATGTTTGGGCTGCTCAGGATTTGCCCTTTGTCATTCTAGCCCCTCTGTATGATACTGTCTATAAATAATCATGGAAGGAAGGGAGGACAAATTGGAAAGCACCTAACTGAGCTCTGCAAAGCTATCAGCTTTGATGTATCTAAAACCTCAAGGTCAAATATACAAGTTGTTTTAATTGGACTACCTAATCCATGGATCCTCTCAGCATACCCTGAGAATTTATTTTAAATGCCTATAGCAAAAGATGGGAATCTTCATTTTTTGGGTGGTCCTCACAAGTTATCTTGGAATAAGGTATTGTTGAGGTTTTATAGTATAAAGTGTCAAAAAAAAAAAAGCATGTGTAATGAAGTTTTCTGTTATAATAAAAAGCAGAAGAAGAAAATGGTTGAGGTACCCAGTCGTGTTGTCAGCGTTCCGAATTTAGCTTCCTACGCAAAGAGCTTTTTGAGCTGTGACCTGAAATCAAAAAGAAGTGCTCCTCAAATAACAAAATCTACAAGCTTAGACCGGAGTCCTGGCTGCCTTGGGGTGGGCTCTCCATCAGCACAGTCCTCAGACAGCAGCATTGCCACAAGGTATTTGTCCATTTTGCAGTGACTTGTAAGATGATAAATGAATTGGTATTCAGAATCTTGTAGGCAATTCAAACACATTAGACATTTCGAAATAAAAAATTACATCAGGTTCCTATCATGCAGTGAACTCCATGTGTTCAATTCTCTGCAGGTAGACCCATAACTTTACTGCAGAAGTAGGCTATAATTACTGCCCGGCAGAGCTTATACTTGCAACCCCTCCTGGTACAAAAAAACAGAGCAGCTGCAAGTGTTTAACTAAGAATACAGTTAATAGTGAACCTGGCTGTTTAAGACTTCCGCCATGTATCAGTGGTTCTGTTAAGGATGTGTTTTCCATCTTACTGTTGTTTCTTTGCTTTGCACTTGGTAGATGTAGATGTCATGTTTTTATTTTAGGGATATTTTAATGAATCTAGGCTAATCATTTGGCAAAGGGTTTAGAGACTTAAAAATTGATTAGCAGATACTTAACAAAAAACTTCTTAGTTTGATGGTTTTTCTCTGAAAAGCTTGAATTTTTCTTCAAATTTGTGAGTTATTTAAAGTGTTTAGTGCTTTATAACCAACTGAACCTTCTCTTCAAGAAATAGTTAAAAATGTATGTAGTTAACATTATACAGTTAGAATGACAAAATTTTTTTTTAAAAAAAACCTACCACTATACTTCAGGACAAAAGCCAGGCTTCTTACCTGTTGCCTAGTGGAGATCAGTTATCCTGTAAATTGTGCACTAGAGAGTTCTTTCTTTGAAGGCAGATGGTGCTGACTGCTGCCAAGACAATAACCCAGGACACAGGCTTGGATCCTGTTTGGCAATTTCTACATCTTAAAGATAAAAGCATTCTGTGTCATGCCAGATGACTGCCAAGGCAATTCAGATTTGTATTTTAAAGGGAAATGTACAGGGAGACTGAGGGTAGCTTGGCTGCTACTTACTTACTCTTTTAAATCAATCAATCATAAGTGAAGTCATATTTGCTACTATAAGTTAACCAAAATTAATATAAATGTTAAAAAAGCATCCTGAATGCTGAAACATCAGGCACTATGTAATCAGATTGGTTATAAAAGCCGGTTAATATTCAGACAAATCTCTCTGTTCCAAACAGAACTTTTACCCAGCATTTTTAATGCATAAATTGTATATTTAAAGAGTGAACTGCAGCTGCCATTTTCTGATTTTCAAGACTTCATATTCTTGAAGCATCCTTTTTTTTATTCTTTTGAGATGTCAAGTCAAGAATTATGTTAAAACATTTCTCCATAGCTCTCATTCACGCTTTCCATTGTGTTACTACCACTGCTGTTAGCACAGTTACCTGGCCAGGACAGATCTCAGTAGAAATCGTAGCTGGCACCTTTTGGCCTCATCCAGTTCATGTGAGCACAGGTCCATTCATAGGATCATGAGTTTTTCCAGAAAAAAGGTATTAAATATTGATAAGTTTGTAAGTAAGTAAGTGCTGCTAATGTTTATTCGTTTGCACAGGACACATGGCAATGAACCACCACAAACCAAAGATGACCAAAAACAAGACCCTCAGCATCAAGAATGGTTTACGAAGTATTTTTCATTTTAAAGCAAGCTATTTCCATACTTCTCAGAATTACTAGAAAAGCTCTTCCTGTTTTCTTTCAGGGAATGATAATCCAATGTATGATTTAGGGAAAAAAAAAAAAAGTAATTTCCAAGTAAATTATTAAGAACAACTGTACTCTCTTACATCTAATAACTATGGAGTTATAGGCATGGATTTTAGAAAAATGCATTTTTTTTAACCACCTCTGTAAAAAATGAAGAAAAAGCAAAATTCTGGATATTGTTATGTGAAGAGACTTTTTAATCAAGAGATTGTACCACTCCACAATTACATCACATATGCAATTTGGTCTTTGATATGTCCCATCAATCTAGCTCCAGCTGAAAAAAGATCTTACCTTGAAGGTGATTTCTGTATGTTTATACATATGCTTTATCAGCTGTTTAAAATAATTTCTGCATATAATAAAGTGATTTTTAAGTTTTTAAATAGGTTTTTGTTAAACTTATTTTAAGCTGTACAGCATGCCCTGTATCTCCAAGAATAGCATGTTTATAGCAGGCTGGTTTAGAAATACTTTCTGGTTTGCTTAATGAACTGTTTTGTATAGTTAGCATTGCAATATAAAATTCCTGCTGCACTTCAGTACATGTATCAGCCTGATAAATTAGGATAATATGTAAGTATGAACATTAAAACTTGCTTGTAAATCATCCATTTCTATGTTTTGCAAAATAGTCTTATGTTATGCTGAAGTCTGAGTCAGACTGATACACTCAGAGTTCCAGATTTATGGGGACTGCGTACTTGTACATTCTGTCTCAATATTGTTCTAATGCCTACCTAACTGCAAAGTGAGCGAATGACAGCATTTATCAGATCGTGCTACCTAACTCATTATGGGAGGAAAGACACCCATGAAGAAATTAACTCTCAAGTAATTCATCAACAAATGTAAAAGGCAGGGAATTGTGCCACCAGCAGCCTAGTGTTTAAGATAGGATAGTTAATTTTCAACTGCTGTACGATTTGAATCCCCATTGAGTTTCAACGAGCAGGGCCCAGCTGTGTAACAAATCTTACATGTGCAAAGAGGCATACCTCCAGCGCAACCTCTTCTTATATCAAACAGCCACTGCACCTCGCTGGTGGTGGGAAGGTGGCAGAAGGGGCAGAATGCTTCTACAGGCCAATACTTTCATCCTAGCTGTCTAGTTGAACTACTTGGTTTGTAAGGAGACTTTGGCATCAGATTTGGCAAAAAGACACTTTTTATACATGTAACCAAGAAGGGGATAAAATGGTGGACAGTAGGTAACACCATGGCATGCCTTAGTATCTGAGAGAGGATCAGAAATGTATAGGGCTAAGTTTTTTGTCAGTTTCCATCCATTCTGCCCCAAAAATTTTTAAAGCATACTGGAAAGTTCAATACACAATTACTAATTCTAATCTCCAGAGTTACAATATTCTAATTAGTTAACTCTGTCCCCAAAAAGGTGTCCCTAGGAAGTAGCTTTCCTGGATATATGAATGGATTAAGCTTGTTGCCTACTAATAGAGAGACAGGACTCCTTTGCTCTTTCTCCCTCCAAAATCTTTTTTTGGCTACATTTAGATTAATAAATAGCACACCCCAGTAGAAGCTAATTCGATAGACTGGACAGTGCTGATGACCCAACATCCACCATGAGTGGTCTTTATTTGGGCGTAGGTATTTTGGGCCATCTCTACACGAGCCTGACAGACAGACCACAAGCAACACCAGGCCGGCATTACATACCCCACCAGGGTGCATTTTGCGATTTCATTTCATCCTGTAACAATCAAATTTGTATATCTCGAGACCCTTTCATGAGGTGAGCAGAAGTCCAGTGGAGGTGGACAATTCACTTCAAAAAAAGTACACTCCTGATCTGACCTAGATACAGACAATTCCAAGGGTGCTTCTACAGTAGTACCTACGGATAATTACTGGATGACAAAACACGGAAATCTTCCAGTAAAACCAAACAGTAATCTTCACAAGTATTTTCAGCATACCAGCAAAGATACAGTAAGAGGAAAGCTAGGGCCACCCTTTCTAGAAGGAACAGGATACATTCTCTAAAACACACTTCTACTAGAAAGCATCCTGCATAGCAACTCTGCATATTTTCCACTGAAATATAAAACCAATCCATATTTTAAAAAAATCCAACAAACATTTATTTTGCTTAATTAACTATTTATATTTGTAGTACAAATTACATTATACAAAAAGCATACAAAGTAAAAAGAACACCACTGCTTTGCATTGTTGAAAATATTCAGATATGTAAAATCAAAGATCACGTTTGCTTCATTGGAGCAGGAATATTAGCAGATGCCTGTTCTAGGTAAGCCAACGGGCCTTGAGGCATTTCTGCAGGCTTTTTGTGCTGTACACTGATATCTTCCAGCACCTGTTGCCAGTGTCGCAGTTTACCCAAATGCTTCTGAATTAATGCTTCTTTTCTCTGCAATTCATTTCTTAATTCTGAAACATCCTATGGATGAAAAAATGTCTATTAGTAAATAAGACAGTGTTCATAAGAATAACCACCTCACATAAAGAGCACGCAACTTTTTTACTTGGAGTTTTCAAGCTGATCTTCGAGGGATTCGAATAACGGCAAAGTGTCTAATGAAACAGAGGGACAGCACTGTGGATGCACTAATTCCATTCCCCTAGGTCACGTATTTCAAAGATCATTACTTTCAGCAAAATCTGACTAACTAGTTTGTTTCTTCCAATGAAACTTATCATCGTGTTCCAACACCACAGAGCAGCGAGCATCCAGCTTCTCCAGGTTCACGGTGAGAGCGATGTTAACAGTCAAGTTCTACCAACTTAAGATAGAGCATCACGTTCAGAAACCCAAAATTAAGGTGAACAAGGTGATTAACTGTAGGGGTACAGAGCTTATCTGATCTAGCACAACACAGGTAAATTACTTTAAACATACCTCTTTAATTACTTGCTCTGGTTTCTGGACTGATAGCTGCAGTCTTTTTTGCAGAAAAAAGCATTCAGTTTGTCTTGCAACATCCAGAAACTTCTGGATGCACTGATCAACACCTAAACATAAAATAGAAACAACAGATTCCAAAAAAGAAGTTATCAGGCTGATAGATGTCTGCATGCTATTAAAAACACCTTTCATAGTACTTTCTAGAAGGCAAATCTTCAGATTTAATAAAATGACATATTTATAAAAGCAGGATGTGCATTAAGTCTCTTTATAAAATGCTGCTTTGCAAACTTTCAGAACTTCTTTTAAAGGTGCAAGACAACAACTCTTTTTCCAAGTTTTATTACATTTTTGACAATGACAAAGAGTGATAAAGTAATGTGTGGAACTTGGTTGAATAAACAAAAAATTTCACTGCATGTCCAAGCATCAAGCTCAATGCAAGGTTCTCAAGTATGGGGGCATTTAGGAGAATACTCTGCCTTTGTTTTTTATGCACTACCGTTTTGATAATAAAAGCTGTCCCCTTCCAGCATATGAATATGACCCAATATGCAGAAAGGAGTTTTCAAAAGCATTTATGCTGTTTTCGAAACAGCTGACAATTTTTCAGAGAAAAGTACATGTCTAAACAGTATCAAGGGCTATTTTTTAAATTCCTGTTTATACCAGTTCAGTATTAACTACACCTCTCACAGAGGTGCCTGTCACACAAGTCTTAAAGCACTGCTACTACACAATCTAGGCTTTCCTTTCCCACCTTTTATTATTGCTTCATAATGCATAACATTAGCTTCCATGTATTTTGTTGCACATAACACACACCCCCAGAAGCCAGCTGCCATTCACACCTTTCCACAAGACCCCAATCATTCCCGGGTGGGTTTCTTTCCGTGACAGCCCCCCACTACTGTGAAAAGCCTTCCACCTGGGAACGGGCGAGCAACCCGGAGTTATGCCACAGTCACCGTTCAAAGACCCCGAAAGAGCTTTTAAACCTCTTTTGGCTTCAAACGACAAGAGACATACACGCCTGGCAAAGCTCAAACGCACCCGCAAAACCTCGCAGTAAGTTTTAGGTGAAATTAGCCACAGATTTGCAACCCCAGC
>NW_009601783.1:0-10501 GCF_000690535.1 Cariama cristata | reverse complement strand
CTGAAGGCTGGCTGTGGTCTTGTATTTCAGTCTTTTGCAAAAGACAGGTGCTGATGTGCAAAGCAGCTTGGAGTTACATCCCTTTCCACGTTTTTCCCAGGTGTGTTATCTTCCCAGATCACCCTGTTACAGGCTGCAGCGTTGTTCTGCTGCTTGACCCCCAGGGCTGACTGGACCGGTGCGGTACTGTTTGTCAGGTCTAGTTTCAGTCGATGGCCACGATTAATTACTTGAGATGCGAGGGACTCTGCTGTGGCACTAAGCTCTTTGTTGATGGAAGCGAAGCCATCTCATGTTATACTGACACACTGCCAAGTGCTGCGTACTGTGCAAACTTTGTTCTGGCTTTGGTATCTCATCTAAAATGCTGTCTTTACAAAATGTCTTTACAAATCCTCCTCTCTTAGTTATTTGCAGTGAATTTAATGGCCACGAGAAACTGCCATCCTTTGAGGCAATTTTTGTTACTTCTGCGTGACAGATCAGCTAATTTGCAAGCTTCCTTACACTGCCTGGCAGGGCGACACTGCTGTGATTCGGGGAGATCATCTGCAGGTTTGAGAAAACGTCTGACTCTCTCAGTGACCCTTTCCTCCTGAGGCTGCCAACAGAAGGCTTGAGTGAGAGGGAAGCTCTTCTAGGAGCTGAGCTCGGGCTCCTGACTCAGTTCCCGCAGGCTAGTGAGCGGCTCTCAGGTATGGGAGCACTGGTACGGTACATAAAAGTCAGCAGGTGTTTGGTGAGGAGGAAGTAACAGCAGCAGGAATCGGGAACTTCTTAAACTTCTCGTTGAGAACTTTCAGGCAGCTGTGACCGCCGGTCGGTAACACCCGTGATAGGTGTCACAGGAGAGTCCGTGTTGTGTTGCTGAACGCTTGAGCTGATGATAAAGTCCTTCCGACTACTGAAAATCGCTGTTCCAACACTCAAGGGAGCTGGCAGCAGACCTTACACCTGAGTCGTCCCCATCCTCGGCCGGCAGATTGGTTCTGCGGTGGGGCAGCTGGTGGTGAAGAGCTGCTCCTGAAGGCACGGGTCAGGAGGGAAAAGGTGGCAGCGAGGGAGCCCCTCGGGTGCTATGTCAGCTCCAATTGCAAAATGTTCCCAGCAGGACGGAGAGAGAGAACCACCGTGAGCCTGAAACAGCAGCAAAGCATCAGTTTCAACCATTATGTCACCTGAAAGCATCCCAATTAAGCAGAACTACTGTCTCCATTAAGCAGCAGCAACCCTGGCCGTGTGTATCATTAGGTTTAAATGGGTTTCTTACTAATTAAGTGCAGTTGCTGATTAACTGTGCCCTGGTTTCGTGGAGCATGCAGAATAAATACAGTTGAATCGGACTGCTCCACCAGTCTCATTTTTTGGTAGGGTATTTTTAGTTAATATTTTCAAATTGTAATAAATATGAAAGAGAGAGACAAAATATTGTAAACTGTTTCACAGAATATAATACAAAAAAAGTTCTCTGTAATAGAAATGCCACAAAACAAATTTGAATATTCATGAGATGCATTCTGTCACTTTAGTTAGACTATTTATCATCCTCACGGCCTGTTTGATCTGTGTACTTACAACCCCCCAACTCACGCTAGCCATAGCTCAAAAGAGCTAATAGTTTGTTGCTTCTGAGTATCAGAAGTAGTGTGAGCATTCAAGATAATATCAAAAAATAATCAAGCTAATAACGCTTCACGCAGCTTCTTACACTTTCCCAGGTGTTACTGAAGTCCCAAATGTAACAAGCAGGAGGAATGACACAGCAAGGAAGAGCACCGGAGCAAACAGAGTGTGTATGGGAAGTGCTGGGAGACAGTATTAAGGTCTTCTCCTGAGTTCAGGATGCCTAGATTACTTTTCCCAGTAAGTGTTTATTGTTGTTTGCAGTCAAAAATAGCTAACATGCCTCCGTCCCTTCTCCCGGGGGGAGCCGTGTTGGTGGCCAGACCAGGAGTGTGGAGGGCTGGTGGCTCTGGCCAGTCGCGGGCTTCTGGTTGTCGATAGGTGAAGCCTGGTTACTGAGTTAACTGATCCTTCAGTTCCCTTTAGAAACAGCTGGGCCACTGGTGGTTGCCATCCCTCGCCCCGGCACGTGTCGCTGGCCTCTCTGCAGGGCCTCACCGCTCTGCCAGGAGAAGACAAAAGGTGCTTGATACTGAACTTTTAAAAACGGGTACCAGAGTTTAAATTTCCAGCTCTTACTTGAGGAGCCTAAGTGAACACTGTGGCTTAACATCCTTGAGAAAGGCTGCTGGCTTTGCTCTCCTCTCTGAGATAGCTTGGTAGTTCAGCTAACCATTTTTGAAGACTTTGCGTACTATACATCTAACATGAGGTCTTGAATTCTCAGATGCTGCATTAACGAAGAGTGTGGACGTAATCCTGGTCAGATGGATGGATGCTTTGTAGAAGTCAAAACTCCTTTCAGTTGTTGGGGTGAAAAATCTAACCTCCATCCAAGTTCTGGGTAGCTAGTGAAGCAGGGAGCAAAAAACGTGTCTGAAGCTGCAGAATTCCTTGCAATGCAGTAATTTGAGTTTCTGTACAACTGTGCTGCATGCACCGTGTGCCTGTGCACTGAGTCTAACCCCCAAAAAACTTCCAAGGCAATTCCTCGGATTGCTTATCAAATGTAGTCCTATGGGTATTGACAGTAATGTTCATTTTTCAGCTGCTTTAAGTTGCTACTTTTATTTTCGACAGCTTACTTCAATAAGTCAGCCTTTCTATATGACCACTGGCCGAGACCGAGGGCTGGAAGTGACTCGGTGGGAGCTGCAGGAGACGGAGGCGGCCAGGGACTCCGTCCGTGCTGCTGGTGGGGCAGCTGCCCGCGCCGGCTCAGCCGGGCCTGAGCTTCTGCTTCTGCTTCGTGCTTTGGGGAAAGGATCACGATGCAAAGAAAACGGAGTGGTCTCTTGCGTTTGGCTTGCTAAGCCAGGCAAGACCCTAGGAGATTAACATACCTAGGGCTGGTAACTCAGCATCATTAAAAAAAAATGTAAGTATACTTAAAATAAATGTGGATCTTTTAAGTGAATCTTGTAAAACTTAAGACAGTTAGAGTCACCTTTATACTCTCACTTTATGGAAGAATTAATGCAATTTAAATGAGTGTTGTCCCCTTGGTGCTATACATCCTGAACTCCCTCATCATACAATACACTTCACTAGTTCAGGTTTTTTTTTCCCAAATAAATCAAACTTGCAAAAAGTAGTTTTTTACTGATAAGGATGAGAAAGCCAAGTGAATTGTGCATAAATGATTTACCTGCATACAGAAAGGAATGTTTTGCGATGTTAATTAAAAGATATATATCAGGGGACTTTTCTTTCTGCCAGCCTCCTCTCTCCTTGAGATTTGCATGGTTTCATCTGAAATAAAATGCTCTGTTCTCGTAATAGCTTCTTCAGTCTTATAACTTTGGGAACAGACAATTTATTGCAAGCGATATCAGTAAAAGATGAATTGTTAGATGCATGTTCCACACAGTGATTTTATTCAACAACTAAAAGATTAAGGGCAGTTCTTTCAGAAAAGTCCCCTGAGTTTGAATGCTTTAGTTTGTAGGTGTCCCTGGAGGACACTGAAAGTGGAAATGAGTGTAACATGTCTTAAACTTTAATCAAGTCTAATCTATGGTCACAGTTACTTAAAAACTTTGATCATGGTCATATCATTTTGACATAGTGTCATCGCAGAAGAGAAATATGATTGTTTGGATGCCCTGATTTTGCATTTCCATCCTTTAGCAGGATTTGATTTATTTTATGTTGTCTCAGTTTTTTATCTGCTGACCCTATTCTGCTTGGATTGAAGACAGCTTCAAGAAGACAAAAGTAATATTTTTAAATTAAAATTACTGATACTGCCCTCAATCTTTTTTATCCATGCTCATATATATATTCATTTTTTTTCCTGGGAGTATAGAAGGTGTCATGAGAGCTCCCTTATGCTGAGCCCTTAGGATCACCACAAAGAAACCTTTACAAAAGGAAGAGAGGGACTTGCAAAGAGTGAAAGTAAGGCTATGATACCAAGGTAAACAGCTGGACTTTGATATCAAAAGTAATCCTTCCTGGGCCATAAAAGATTTGAAGGAGTTCTATCTAAATAGCTTCAAGAGAAATAGAGCGTCAAATTTCCTGAAAAGACAAACGCGAAGCATGTGACACTTCTGCACATCAGCTGGTTTTGGTGGAAGGACCGGACGCTGTTATGGCAGGGGCAGTAGTAACGTTTTGCAAAGCCAGAACTGTGTGGTGCCCGATGAGAGAATATTGAAGAACTGTTGGAAGTGTGTTATCAAGGTGTCCCATCATCTACAGATGTTATTTCACAGAAGGCACTGCTGGCCAGGAGGTAGCACCCATGTCCACGGAGGTTTCAAGGAAAGCCAAAGAACCTTCTTTGGGCAAGTCAGAAGCCAGGGGTCCGCTTACTGTGTCCGGCAGAGCAGAAGCAGGCAAAATTAGATTTGACAACTTGCTGTCAAGCCACAGCTGAGCAATTTTCTCAGAAAAGCACAAATATTAACTTCCATGTGTAATCGGTTAGTATTTTTCATAGGTAACTGAGGCAAATGTCAGATGCTCATATTTCAGGAAATATTTTGGGCAATAAGTGACGAGATCTGTTATCTAATGCTGCCAGTGTTTAAATGGTGAAAACAAAGGAACTTCTGGAGGGCCAGTTGAAAAAGTTTGGACCAAAGCTCAGGAAGTACAGATGTATTTTTACTTGTAAAACTGAAGTAGATCTTATTTTAATTGTTTCTTCTAACTTTAAGAGGGTTCATTGCCTCAACCTTTCTAATGCAGGGCTTTTTAAGATCAATTTCTTGCTTGAAGTAAAAGCTAGAGACACAGACTCAGGTATGCTATCAGTGCAGCTTGCTCCGTTGAATGCTGGACCTTCACCTGCTCTTTCTGGACAGCAGAGATTCCCTCCACTGAAAACACAGGTATGGCATCTCTGCTCCCTATCAAGCAGCTGCTGGAGGCTGTTTAATCAGCATCTTGCACACATCTCACTGGTCAACAAAGTTTTTTGTCTCCGAGGTCTCTGTACTTACTCTTACAGAAACCACCAAGGATATGTCCTGCTGGTAGACAGACAAGGATCTCAAACACACTCTCGTTTGCCCTCTGTTTTTTTGGGTTTTGGGGTTTTTTTTGGGGGTGAGGCTTCAGAGAGGTGTGATACACATGGTGAGTGGGTGTGCTTCATTCTCTGCGATATGCTGAATGAATCTTTGAAAGCTAATACATCTCCTTGCCTGTCTATTACTTCTACTGGACCATCTGTGGTGGTGTATGCACCCTATGGACTGGGAAATTCTGTACGTGCTTGTGGGACGTGGTGACAGTAGTAACGACAGAGCCACTTCTCCGTGTCCGGCACTGCTGGAACTTGGACAGGCTTTAGGGGACAGGGTTGGGTTTCTGCTGTAGGTGCAGAAAGGATTGCTATAGGATTGGGATTCCCAGCAGCCAGCTTTCTGAAGGGAATTTCCTGTTGACAGGGTATAAGCATTTCTCATTCCACCTCTCCAAATAATTTTAGGTAAACTGGGATGATCAAGATGAGCACAGGACAGAGGTACCTAAATGATGCCAGGTGTGCAGATGACTGCTTGTATGTAGCATGGTTAGGCAAAGGTTGTTACGTATGGTCGTCTCAAAAAACAAAACAAAACAAAACAAAAAGGACAATCTGGGGAACTATGAGCACGTCAGCCTCACTTTGGGCCCGGGGAAAATCACGGAGCAAGTCCCCATGGAGCACATTTCTGGGCACGTGAAGGTGAATGAGAATCTTCAGCATGGCTTTACCAAGGGCAAATCATACCTGCCCAGCCTGTTTGCCTTCTGTGATAAAATGACTGGATTTGTGAACGAGGGGAGAGCACTGGAACTCATTTCCTTCAACTCTAACAAGGTGGAAGCCGTTCACTTCAACTTTAGCAAGGCGCTCAACGTTGTCTCCCATAGTAGTCACACATCTAAATTGGGAATTTGCAGACGACTAGATGGGCAAGCAGCTCTTTGGGTGGCCGGGCCGAGAGGGCTGGGGTTAGTGGGTCCTGTTCCTTCTTCCTGGGAGCTGGCGGCGAGCGAGCCGCGCAGGGCTGTCCTCTGGCCTCTCCCGTTTAACGTCGTCGTCCGTGAGCTCGGGGAGGTGGCGAAGAGCTCTCCTGTCAAGGTTGCCAGTGACACCAAACTGGGATGGTAGTACCAGCCCACTCGATACTGGGGCTGGCGTCCAGAGGGACCTGGACAGGGTGGAGTGGAGGGGCCAACGGGAACCTTGTGCAATTCAGCAAGGACAGCTGAATTCATACAGCTCTCCAGAAATCCATGGGGAAACACCTGCTAACTTTTATTTCAGATGTGAGAATCCACTGAAGCATTGGAGACGAGCTTGTCACTTCATCCGTGAGAGTCAGCACTAGAAAGAAAAAGTAAATAAGCAGAGTAACCCTATTAACCCATCCTTAACCGATCCTGACACAAGTTTACAGGCTCTGGAGTCTTGCAGGGTGATTTTATTTTTTTCTAGGAAAAAGGTATTCCATGGTGGTTTCTTTTCTGTGAAATACAAACGGATGGAAATATATCACCATCTTTCCTAAACTTTTTCCTTAATCAGGGTGCAGGAGAAGGGAGTCCCTAGATTATACAATTTATTTATGTTTTGCTTTTGCTGTGCCTCAGGTAAGTTCCCAGCTTCTCTCATCCTGTTTCTGATCAATTTTAGTCAAATTCAAAACCTGACATCTATTTTTGGCTGCTGGTTTTCTATTCCTACTTTAGCACCTGGGTATGAACAGAGCTGTTTGAAATGCATGCAGTGGTAGCAAAAAGTTTGATGCTGAAACACTCCACAATTCTGAGTTTCCTAAATAAACTTCCGTAGCAATGGGATATTCTGAGCTTAGCCATCCATGCGACCAGAGCAACATGGAACTTGTCTTTTTTTGGATTGATGTTTTCATAATTGCAATTTTCTTTCTATATATCATGTAACTCAGGAAACAGGAGATTTGCGGTGAAGATACCATATTTATCAGAAAGGAAGATGAAGTTTTTGATTGAAATGATGAGAGAAAACAGCATAAAATTGTGCACAGGCCTATGCTGTGGATCAGGAGCTGGTGCCTCCACCACCTTGTCCTCTGTGCAAGGTATGAACCCCCATGCTGGTATGGCTGTATTTGCTGCTGCTGTGATGCCTGGAGGTGTGCAGCTGGGCACAGCAGCGGTACCCGCCTACCCAAACAACATGGATGTTACAGGCTCTGGGGAGAAATGAAGCTTTTCCTATGGAGCTGAACCTGGTCCAAGAGACACATATGGGATGTCGTCTGCCTCAGTGCACAGACTTCATGTCATAAGATCATAGACTCATCGAATGGTTTGGTTGGAAGGGACCTTACAGCCCACCCAGTTCCAACCCCCTGCCACGGGCAGGCACACCTCCCACCAGACCCGGGTACTCACAGACCCATCCTCAAAGCCCCATCCAGCCTGGCCTTGGACACTCCCAGGGAGGGGGCAGCCACAGCTTCTCTGGGAAACCTCTGCCACTGCCTCACCACCCTCACCGGCAAGAATTTCTTCCTAACATCTCATCTAAATCTTCCCTCTTCCAGTTTAAAGCCATTGCCCCTTGTCCTGTCACTCCGTGCCCTTGTACAAAGTCCCTCCCCAGCTTTCTTGTCGGCCCCTTTAGGCACTGGAAGGCTGCTCTAAGGTCTCCCCAAGTCCTTCTCTTCTCCAGGCTGAACAACCCCAACTCTCCCAGCCTGTCCTCACAGCAGAGGTGCTCCAGCCCTTGGATCATCTTCGTGGCCTCCTCTGGACTCGCTCCGACAGGTCCATGTCCTCCTTGTGCTGGGTGCCTGGGACCTTGATGTGACAGACTCAAGCACCGGCCGTATATGGCCACAGCTGTGTGCCAAAATGTATACAAGAAGGGGGGTTCCCCCACAACTGGTTTGCCGACCCACACCACAGGCAGGTTTGGGACTGTTCTGGGAAAAGGTCCTTTGTAGCAGGCTGCTGCTGGATGTGATGTCTCTTTCTTGCCTCATGATCCCAGAGGGGAGGCACAAGTGGCTGCCAAAGCCATCAAGCAGGAGAAGGGCGCTTGAATCGTCTTGCAAAGATAGCAGCTGTGAGCCCTGTGGGAGGGTGGCATGAGCCACGGGTGGAATGAGGGACTCCCCGTGGGGCAGGGGGCTCCAGGGGGCCACGAGGGCCTGCTCAGCCCCAGAGCGTGCAGACCCTCAGTGGATGTTCTTCTTGATCGTGGTAGCGTGCCCATGAAACCAGTTTATCGATTTGCTGCAATTTATCTGCTTTATGCTAATAGAGAGCTGTTTCTGCAACTTCTGAATTTATTTAGCCCAAAGCAAGACCAACCAGTTCTCTTGTGTACGCTGGAAGCCTACTGTAAGAACCAAGAGTGAAGCTGAACATAAATGAACCCAAGGAACGGGTGCTGCTGTAGAAGACTGGTAATTGGGACTAAGCTGCCATTGACATGCACAAGCACAATTCCTACCGAGCTCCTCTCTCCCGTCTCTGACTGTCTACGTGCATGGTGTCTTATCACCCAGTCTGTCCCGTCCGTCCCATCCTTCTGTGCCCAAGCCTGCTGTCAGATGAACCCCTACAGCTTTTACCAAAGCCAGTTGGAATTTCAAGTATGTCTTGCATGATATTTTAAGTCAGGAAGTCCCATTTTCACAAGATCCAGTGCAACCGGGGATTCATTTTGTTCTAATAGCAGGTCTTGATTTTTCCTAAGGTTCCCATGATGCAAAAGTTGCCAGGCTTTTATGGGACTGGACACAATAAATTACTCCATATGATTCCCTCTGTCACTATGGAATATCTCGCCCACAGGAACTGGGTAAGTGCAAATTTGGCAGTCACACCATGGGGAAAGTATAAGACAATGGCTAAATATACCAATAAGGAAAATCATTTGGTGTCTGTAAGCTGGAATTGCTAGTTAAAATGTTAAAAATAGGAATATAGTAATAGGATGATAGCAATTTAAAAATTTAAGTATTTACAAAAGGGCAGAAGCAAAAGTTGAAGTCAAGGCAGACAGATACCTTGAGACATTCACACCAAAAAACTTGTCTCTGCTTCTGTGTCCTGTTACCCCCTAGAGCAAATTTATGTTCACCTGCCTTACATCAGATTAACTTCCAGTATCGGCATCAAAACTCTCCCGTTATCACTGTGTGGTGAGCCAAGACCTGGGTCCGTACCGTGACAGACCAGACACCGACCTGAGCCACCGTGCTCCGGCATCCCCGCTCCTTTTCCCGTGACGCCGCCCAAGGAACGCCCGCCGCCCCGCCGCCCCCGTTTTGCCCTGCGCTTTGCAGCTCAAGGCTAGACTTCTGCGAAAACCGGGCTTGCCTGCAGTCCGTGGAAGTCCCCATTCACAGCAACGTTAGACATGGAGAAGTTTTCCTGAGGTTTGGTGGCAACATTAATTCTTGAAATAAGCTCCTGCGGCTCCTGGTCCCCAGCCCCTGTCCCCCGGCACGGCGGGCACGGCTCAGCTGGCTCTTGCCCCGTGCAATCGGATATCACCAAGCGACCCATAGTCCCTTATGAACCACGTCTTTAATTTTCAGGCTGGGTGGCACGGACACAGGCCAGAAGGGAGCTGACTGCCACGACTTTTCCCTTAATGCCGGCGGCATTCAGCTCGTTCTCTGTGCCGGCAAAGCAACGGCCATCTGCAAGTTCGCAGTCCCCAGCCCGGCACGCTTGCGCTACTGATGTATCTGCATAAATTGTTTGTACAACTTCTTGTGGTCTGAACTAGGTATTATGTCCATTTTTCCTTTCTTAGAAATAAGCAATTCAGCAAACAGGCAGCGTTAGGAGGAGTGCTTTAATGAAATGTGTAGGGGCTGGGGCTGGAACAGCCAGGTCCCCCTTTGAATATTGATGTTCTGGGTCCGGCTCCGCTCACGCAGCTTCTCTCGTGCCTCTACCTCGCTCTTCCTCTGCAATGTGCTAGCAAAATAACGTTGAAAAAATACTAGCAGTGTTAGGAGAAATGAAATCTGCTGGTTTTAGAAGAGTTAAAAAATATCAATACTTGTTTTTAAAGAGCAACAACTTGTTACCTGAGAATTTCTGGGTGGTCTGGAAAAATAAGTTCATCAGCCCATCTCTGTGTAAAAGTGTAGAAGTGCAGAGGAGGCATCGATGTGTTCAGGGTGGCACAGCAAGTTGGTGGGAGGCCATGGATGGAGCAAGCTGGGAAGAAGGCGGCGGCTTGTGCTTTGGCATCCAACATATTTTTAAATGGGACTGTTGTTACTTTTTCCCTTTTTCTTGAGGTTTGGCTGAAATATCTATATATTTTCCATTTTAAATGCTGTTTAGCAAGCAGGACGCTTGCGGAAAGGGTTGGCCATCAGCCCTAGGGAGTGATGCCCTGTCCCTCAGCCTCGGGACAGTT
>NW_009601782.1:416-7102 GCF_000690535.1 Cariama cristata | reverse complement strand
GTGTTTATAAGGAGTTTTTAGATTCTTTCTTTGACCAGTTAACTTCAATGTGATTTATATTTAAAACAAGCTTTTGTAGACGTATGCGTGCTTTCTACTGTTTTTAAAGGCTGGGGATGTTATCCATGAAAGAATTTTCTTCCCTAGAATTTGACTATGAAGTTAGAGGTCACTCCTGAATGGTGCTGAAGTATTTGATTCTCATGCACCAATGTAACTAAACAAGCCTTAACTTTTAAGCACGCAGATAATTTCAAGGACGTTACCAAGTGAAATTCTGCTCTTGTTGAAAGAGCAAGAGCAAGTTAATTTTGTTGTGGCAGTATTGAATGACTCGAATCACACTTCTAGAAGATGAACATACACATGCAGGCATACATTTAAGAATTACAATATTAAACTTTCAGGGTTATAGTCAGCACTTAAACTGTTCTGGTCAGACCAGTTACCGTGAGATAGGCTGTAAGACAGTAATTATGCGAGTATATATTTATAAACATCTATAAAATCCATGGTATGGTCAGCATTCTAGAATGTACACATACTGCCTTTTTCTTCTCTAGTCTTCTGGTGTTATTAATGGCCGCACATTTTTATATGTGCTTCCTGTTTCGGTTTTGTTCCCCTCCCTTGCCCCCTGTATTTCCTAATCTTCATCACAAATAGGCAGTTGTAGGTTTTGTTTGTTTTGTTTTAACGCTGTTTGTTTTACTTCCAGCCCAGAAAGCTGGAAATTGAGTCGTAGTCTTTGGCTACAGAGACAGACTGGTACTTCAAGAATGTAAAAGTTGATGTACTTGCAAAGGATTCTTTTGTTTGAGAAAAATTGGAGCGTAAAACTTCTCTAACCGTAGTTTAAAAACCCCAACTGCAGCAGAATGCCTTTGTAGAATGAAAGATTCTGCTTGCTCCTCTGGCACACAGATCAGTCTCAGGATAGACCTTATCCACGGGAACAGGAGTACCCACAGAGGTGCAAAAAATACATATGGAAGATTTTCCTGACCCTTTTCTCATGCATTCCTGTGAGGCTTTGTTGCTCTCTTGTTTCACTTTGTGTCTTTGCTTTCCCTCAGCGCGCTAGAACATCTAAAGCGATGGCTGCAACCTGATAAAGTGGCAATCAATACTGAGGAGGTACAGTACCTCATCCCTCCAGAACCTCAGCCAGAGAAGCAGGAGACTGAGGAAGACCCTCCAGCTGCAGAGCAGTGAGGTACGCGCCAGCCATGCCACGGAGCTGCCTCTTGTCCAAACCCTGATGAAGTTGTACCCAGTGACAGTAATAACGGGGGGGGAGAGGGGGGACAAAAGTGCCAATTACCAATCCTTTAAAAAAAAACAACAAAAAAACCCAACTCACACAAAAATCCAGCGCTGGACCTCCAGAAGTTGTGACTGGCATTTGTTATGGACAAGAGTGGAACGCCTGTGACGCAGCGTCTGCCGAACTGAAATCTTACTTTGCTCTTCTCCCAGCCTGTAGCAACCTAATCATTCCAGTCTGAATGTCAATTGTTTGTAACTCGTCAAGAGGCATACTGGACAAAAAAAAGCAGTTGTTTGGAAGCATCAGAAAACATAATGGTCTAGAATAGCGGAGATAAAACCACTGAATCGGTTTTTCATCCTGTCTTGTACATTTTTCAGTACTGAATTGGGCATTTTTTTTCTTTCCTGCAAAGTCCACTGTGGTGATTTCTACAGATTTTCACTATTTAAGCCTGAGTTGGCCCTGAGCTGCGCCTGGAGGAAGACAGATAGTTCTCGCCTGCATGAATTTGGAACCCTAAAGGAAGCTATCATTGCAATCATTAAATTGATGGTATTGTTGACATTGTAACTATTTAACATTCCTCTTTATGTAATGTACCCTCCTACAATATCCCACTTTATGGGCCCAAACTCTATTACAGAATTAGCGGGGGAGTTTTTTTTTCTCTTGTTGGTCATTTTATACCTGTTCTTTATCTCCTTCAGCCTCTCCAAAAGAGGGTCAGATGAGATTCTGTATCAGGAAACCAAGAGTGATAACCAGGGAGGCTACAAATAACTTGTTTTCATCACAGAGTTGCATAGAATTATCTGATTGTAAATATGTTCTGGTATTTAATTGTTTTTCATGCTGTTTAACTCTGCAGAGGGTTATTTCCCATTACTAATCAAAGAATCTGTAGTCATGTACTTGTACAAGACTGATGCTTCTTTAACTTGTGCTTTCTGTCTTGGTATTGACATTAAAGGTCGATAGAGGGAAGCAGCATACATCTTCTGTCAGATAAAGCTCATCAAGACCGAAACGGTAGAGGTAGTTCTAGCAGTTACGCATACTGGATTCATACCATGTTCATTATCTATCTGTATGAAAATACAGTTTTGAAAGTAGCTTCTCGATAAACCTTCCTTGTTTCCCGTCTCTGTACAGTTGTAAATGGTGCTATTACCTCATTCACTGACAGCTGTTGTTCTGCTCGTGCTTCTCCTTCAGCGTCGTGACTCGGTGTTTGTTTCTACCATCAGCTTTCTCAGTATAACCACCCACCCCTGGCTCACCGTTCACAAAAAAAGTCGCCCTCATCATTCTCCATTAGAACAAACACTTCTTTTTTTTCAGACTTCAGAAATACAGTGAATCACCTGAATGTCAGTGATACAAGACTCCCAAGTCTCCTGTCTTGCTGGAGGGTGGGTTTTGTCATCTTTTAGATGTCCCTTTTAATTTATCTCTAAATTAAGTCTGCTTTCCTGTACAGCCACAGTGAGGACACATCTCTCACCTGTGATGTCAAGCCATAACAAAGTTGCTTCTGAGTATTTCCCAGGAATGGTATGTACAGAGAGAGAAAGATGCCATTTCTCTGCCTGTACCTAGGCTACTTCATAGTCAACACACTTCCTTCCTGTGATTAGCAATGACTGTGAAGATGCTTTATCTGCTTTTGTCTATTCCTGTTAAAGTTATCTGAGAAAGAAATGTGTTCAAAGGAACTGTACTGAAACATAGTTCCAGGGCCACATGACCTAGCATTTCCTCTAGAGAAGGGACCTTAGTGGGAGTAGCTCTCACCACTTCATTTTCAAAGCAGGCTCAGAAGCCCAAGGAAAGGGTCTGGGTCTGGGAAAGAACTGTTGTCCAAATACAGAATTAGCCATGGTCTTTGAATTTGCATCGATACTCTGGCAAGAGATAGACAGGCCCTTTGCTGGTTACTTACATGTATCTGCCTGTACAGGTGACTGAAGAATGAGGTGGTCGTCTGCCTCGACTTGCCCAAAATACCAGCTACTCTGAGCAGCTTCTTGTGCAGGAGGCTCCATTTAAAGCTAGCAGGGAAGCCCAGCCTGTTGTAAAGCCTGCTCTGCCCCGCTGGCAGGGAGTAAGTCCTGCTGCTGCACATGGAGAACAGGCACTGATCGTTTTCATCAGGTCCAGGGACTTTCCATAAAAAAAAAGAGAGCAGAATGAATCAGTAGCAAGCAGGGTGGAGGCCAGAAGGCTGAACAGGTGCTTTGTGATGAAGGAGGAGGAGGAGGAAAGACCAAGCACCGGTTGTTTCAGTGGATCATTGATGAGATCTTGGGGAACAGCTGCATCCAGTTCCAACAGGGAGTCTCCATCCCCGAGGGCTGCAGCACCTCCTGCTTGAGCAGCACCATGTCTGTGTTGGCTTCCAGGGGTGTAACATCAGCTCTGCCGGCTCCGGCACGGCCAAGAAAGGGGAACGAGCGCAGGACAGCGAAGCGTGGTTTCGCTTAGCTGTTGTGCTGGACACGAGTCGGGAAGAAATACCAGTCTTCTCTGTGGCTGTCGACTGGTAAGGTGAGCACAAGATGGTAAATTAGGCCCTGAAGCACTGCAGCAACATCTTTTCAGCAGAGAATTAAATCTGCCCCAGCATTTATAGATTGGCATTTAATTAGAGACTGCCTTCAGATCAAGCAATAGATCCAGCCTTATCAATTTGCAGGCTTGCTCCAAAGGCTGGCTGACAGCCTGACTCAGCTGGGGTGTAACCAGTGGGACTGAAAGACCTGATCTCCTTCAGAGCAAACAAAGATTAAAAAAAAAGCTATTTTGTAAGGACACAAGCTATTTTTTACCTAGTTTAACCTAAGCACACTTTTACTGTATAGAAACATTTACACTTGAGCAGTCCAACCCTGTGTTGCTCAAGGGAAGGGCCAGCATCCATTGAAGGCACTTACAGAATAGCGGCGTTCGGAAGAACAGGCTGGGATCTTTCCATGGTCCACCCTTTGGACACTGACGCAGAAGAAGCCAGACTTGGGATAGGGCTGTACTGAGATCACCGTAAGCGTAGCATGAAGTCCCCTGTTAAAACCCTGAAAAACTTCTTTACAAGATCATTTAGAGTGTGAGTATGCGAAGCCGCGTGATGCAGGCGGGTGGTGGTGTTGCACTTGGTGGTGGTGCTACAGGTGGTTTAACTAGCAAGGACTCGACTTCAAGGTATTACGGTTTATTCTAGGAAATAAAGCTCTTTAGCTCCTCTCCACCAAACTCTTGCCGGTACACGCAGCACTTTCACTAGGGATTTTTTTTTTCCCCCCCTTCTACAGCAACACCAGCCTTCCCATACATGGAAATAATTTGCATGCTGGGAGATGGGCCAATCTAAACAAAACCGAGCCATTGCCAACAGCATAGCAATGCGAAAAAGCAAATTATCAGGAGGTGCCGATGGGCCCACAGTAGCAGTGTCTGAAAGCATCGCGTCTAGACTGTGAGGCACAAGCCAAGACCTACTATCAAACGTGGGAGATGATTGTTCAGATGTGAGAAACGAGTAATCACAAAAGAAATGTTAGCCCCTCCCTCCAGTTTGTACCTTTTAAGACCATATTTTACCCTTTTATCTGCACGAAACAGCATTTCTCTGCCCCTTAACCTTCCCTGAGAGATGGATCACGCCGGGATTGTAACACACCACCATCACCGGGCTGCCAGTGGTTTGTTTTCAAGATGCGGTGGAATAAAGTGAAATCTCAGAGAATCTGGCTGCTGCCTCGTCAGAGCAAGGTGAGGGCCAAAATGACAGCTGGGCTAACGGCACGCATCAGGCAGCAAGGAAAGGCACGGAGGGAGGAAAAGGGGACTGGAAAACAGGAGCCTGAAAGCACCTTTTTGTTGAAAGCTGCACCTAAACCAGTGAGTGACTAAGAAAAAAAATAATCAGGCAATGGCTGAGGCTGACGCGTGTCTCTGTGGAATACAATTGGCTGTAAACATTCCTTAAACATACCTGCCAAGCACAAGGCAATGCACAAATTTAGCCCACCGCTAGGATTTGCGCGTATCCGTGGGAAAAACGAGCACGGGCAGCTGCCTCCAGCGGCACGGCCGCCCACGTCACGGCCGGCTCCGTTGGTCTGTGCTTGACCTATGCCAATAAACGCGCTCGTGGCAGTCGGATCCTCCCGGCGCTTTCCCAAGAACTCCCAGCCCCCGAGACGGGGACAAAAAGGTGGTTCAGTGTGTACTTGAGCTGACGAAATCAATCCGATGATTGAAGTATGAGCTGGCAGCACCGTATAATGATGCTGAGAATATTCTGTCCTGCTTCTTAATTGACAGGCTCTCTAGGAGCTCAGGTTAGGAAAAATTGCAACCTGCTGCGGGAGGAAGGTCTGCGCTGCAATTGCCGTTTTGCAGAAAAGGTGATGAAAACGGACATTTTCAGAAGTGGCTTCCAGTGGTCCGGCTCCAGTTGCTCTCTGGAGATGTCTTGCAGGTGTTGGAACCTGGGGTTATTTCTAAAAGCCAACCTGGTGACCCACGCACAAAGAAAAGGTTACAATCGCAGCAGACTGATTCCTGGTCGTCATCTGTCCCGGGCAGGATGGACACCAGGATGTCATCGGGCACCGATGCTTCAAGAAGCATCACCAGCTCACTGAGCGGGGCTCAGCAGGGTGGGCTGCAGCTTTCGGAGCCATCGCTTGTGTCCGTTCAGGGACAGAAACCCCTGGTGTGGGGCAATCCGAGCTTTGGGATAAGAGCGACTTCTCCTACGGGTCTGGAAGCAGTGAAGATTAGGTCAGAAAAGGCTTCTCCAGGCTAAGCAGGTCGCGGCACTGCTGCCGGGTTGCCCTGGCCATGGTGCAGCTGGACGTACACTGTCCCAGCCACCCAGCGATTCGTTCTTCTGCCATCACGTTCAAACTCCACCTCTCATCTCAAATGATCTTTTAAGAGCCTTCTGCTTTCCTTACCAGATTGTTCTGCTGTTTAAAATTACCAGCAGCTCTCGGCCAGACTGTGATATGGAGACAAAGATAATTTTCCTCCTGCAGATTATTTGGCGGGGAGGAGTGCTCACCTCTGAAGTCAGCTCTCAGCCAGCTTTAATAACCCCCACCCACACCCGCATCCATCAGATTGAGACAAATTAACGGCTGCTCTCACCAAACATCATCATTTTGCACAACTTCTCCTAGGACCGCTCTGACAGTTTCCATTCCTCTTACCCCCAAAAATTCCAGTTGATGATGAGGCATCAGGTATACGGTCGGACTTGATGATCTTTGAGGTCTCTTCCAACCATAATGATTCTATGATTATTTTTAATTTTCCCTTATTTAAGTAAGCTATGAAGGAAAAGATTAAAAACTCTTGCACATGGGATCAGAGGCTTCTGAAAAACCAGAGCTGATGGGCAATGACC
>NW_009601782.1:0-385 GCF_000690535.1 Cariama cristata | reverse complement strand
CCTCGGGCAGCCAGGAACCTCGGGCACGGTAAATAACAAGCCACCCTGTCACTCTACACCCCCTTGCGATGGGCCCTGCTCTAATTAATACGTCTGACTTCAAAGTGACGCCTGTGGTGGAGCAAAGATTTGGTTTTCCTTCTAAAGAAAAAAAAGAGAAGATCAAAATGGCAAACAGTCACGTGGCAGCTGGCCCTGGCTCCCGTTTGCATTTGGGGCAATTCTGCTTCATCTCCCAGCGGTGGAAAGTGGGGCTGGGGGCTCGGCTGGACGTGGGGAGCACCCAGCACCTTTCAGGCTGGTTTTTTTTTTTCTCCACCAGGAAATAAAATGCAAAATGGCATTTTTATCTGCGCCCCCCTCCTGCCCCGTGTCCGGCCGTGGG
>NW_009601781.1:0-1039 GCF_000690535.1 Cariama cristata | reverse complement strand
AGCAAGCTTTGGCTTGAACTGAGGAAAAAACCAGGGAGTTTATGACTTTTGGAAGAAGGGGCAGGCAACTCAGGAGGACTACAAGGATGCCATGAGGTTATGCAGGGAGAAAATTAGAAAGACCAAAGCCTAAGTAGAACTTAATCTGTCTACTGCCATAAAAGACAATAAAAAATGTTTCTATAAATACATTAGCACAAAGGATGGCTAAGGAGAACATCCATCCTTTATTGGTTGTGGGTGGCTCATAGGGACAAAGGCTGAGGGAAAGGCTGAGTTACTTAAGGCCTTCGTAGGCTCAGTTCTCGGGGTACGCTGCCTCCTGAGCTGGAAGACAGGGATGAAGAGCAGAATGAATCTCTCCCTGTAAGCCAAGTGGAAACAGTTAATGAACTGCTACACCACTTAGACATACACAGGCCTATGGGTCTGGATGGGATCAATCCAAGGGTACTGAGGCACTCTTTGATGTGTAAGAAACTGGCTGGATGGCTTGGCCCAAAGAGTAGTGGTGAATGGAGTTGAAACCAGTTGGTGGCCAGTCACAAGTGGTGTTCCCCAGGGCTCAGTATTGGGGCCAGTTTCTCTTTAATACATTTATCAATGATCTGGACAAGGGGATCGAGTGCTCCCTCAGGCAGTTGCAGATGACACCAAGCCGGGCAGGAGTGTTGATCTGCTTGAGGGTAGCAAGGCGCTACAGAGGGATCTGGACAAGCTGGATCGATGGGCCGAGGCCAATTGTATGTGGTTGAACAAGACTAAGTGCCGGATCCTGCACTTGCGTCACAACAACCCCATGAAATGCTACAGGCTTGGGGAAGAGTGTCTGGAAAGCTGCCTAGAGGAAAAGGCCCTGAGGGTGTTGGTCGACAGCTCGCTCAATATGAGGCAGCAGAGTGACCAGGTAACCAAGAATGTAGCCAAGAAGGCCAAGAACATCCTGTCTTCTATCAGAAATGGTGTGGCCAGCAGGACCAAGGCAGTGATTGTCCCTCTGTACTTGGCCTTGGTGAGGCCGCCCCTCAAATCCTGTGTT
>NW_009601780.1:0-3171 GCF_000690535.1 Cariama cristata | reverse complement strand
CTGTTAGAGTGGTTAGGCATTGGAACGGGATTGCCAGGGAGGTGGTGGAGTCACTGTCCCTGGAGGTGTTCAAAAAATGTTTAGATGTGGCACTTCAAGACATGGTTTAGTGGGCGTGGTGGCATTGGGGAGAGGTTGGACTTGATGATCTTTGAGGTTTCTTCCAACCATAATGATTCTATGATTCTAAATGCTTATGCCGTACATGGCATTTGATGTTTCACTTAATCTACTCAAATGAATAGCCATGGATGGAAGGTATGATCCGAGACCATTTCTGCTTCCAGCTGCAAGCCTACACCACTTGAGTAAGTTGTGATGCCCTACAGCTGCAGAGTGAGTTGGATCAACCACTGATGTCATGCAAAAATTATTCACCGAAAGACATAGTTTTGCAGCGGCTCAGGTAATGGAACCTACTCATCTGTGGCTGCAGGCTGAGTGGATCTGGTGCAGGTGGGAGTCAAGGAGTACAAGTTCAGAGGAGACAGAGAGCCAAGAACCCCCTTTGGCAGTAAGCTCTGCTTAGGTGTCATGTGGAACCACACGCTCAGTTTACACAATGTCCTGGTTTAACCCCAGCCAGCAACTAAGCACCACGCAGCCACTCACTCACTCCTCCCCTCTCCCAGTGGGATGAGGAGGAGAATCGCAAAAAAAAAAAAGTAAAATTTGTGAGTTGAGGTGAGAACAGTTTAATAACTAAAGTAAAATATAATACTAACAATAACAATACAAATATTATAATAATAGTAATGAAAAGGAATATAACAAAAGAATAAAACCCAAGAAAGACAAGTGATGCACAATGCAATTGTTCACCACCTGCTGACTGATGCCCGAGCAGCGGTTGATCCCTCCCCAGCCAACTCCCCCCAATTTATATACTGGGCATGACATTCTATGGTATGGAATATTTTTCCACATGAGGTTTTTTTCCACACAAGTTTTTTCTGGGTCTCCCACCCCCTGCGTGGGTTGGGGTCCCTTGTCACCCCCCTGCGTGGGTTGGGATCCCATCCACCCCCCCGCATGGGTCAGAGTCCCTTATCCAAGTCTGAATCCCCCTGCATAGGATCCAGTTCCCCTGCACACAGTCTGTCTCTCTTACCTGTCTTGCTCACTGCCGCTGTTTTTTTCCCATTCTGTATCTCACTGTCCCTGGCCTCCTTCGTGTTTGCCTCTTATGTTTTTTTCCACGCAAGTCTACAGTTGGACTTGATGATCTTAAAGATCCTTCCTAACCTAAACAGTTCTATGATCCACAGGATGTCCTGTCCCATACCCCCTCCTTCTCAGCACTGAGGAGAAGAGTCTCTGGGAGCAACCAAGCATCTGCTGTGCCTGTCCTCTAGAGACTGTGCAGTGCAGCCTGAGGAGGCCACTGAGGTGCCAGGGATGGGAGCTGTGTATCACAGAGACTGAAAAGTCCTGGTTTAGTGCTCTAAAAGAACTTGTTTCTAATGCTGTTAATCAAATTAGTTGAAAGAAGGAATTACACAGGAAAAATCTGAATTACACTTGGGAATTTGCTTAACTTTTTAAAAAATTGACCAACCACTGATAAAGACTTAGAGATAGGCTCATTATTGGGAGAGTGCTAAAACTTAAGAGAACAGGTTGCTAACACGGAAGAAGTCTTGATTGCTTAGCAGGTGGATACAAGCAAACTACTACATGCAAGTATTAAATAGCACACCTTTCTCTAGAGATTGTTGGAGACGCATCATTGGTTTTCTGTATTACTGGTGTGTTTTGTGAAGCCTTTATAATACTGTGTGCTTTTTTTGTGTCGATAACTGAGGAAGAATGCTGAAAAATTTGGGGATAATTCAGGGATGGCCTTCAAGAATGGTTAAAACACTGGAAAACTTGCGTCATGGTGGAAGATGTGAAGATCTGCTGATCTTGTGAGAGAGAAGGGTGAGGATCACTTGATCACAGACTACAAGTGGGTTGTATAGGAAACAACACAGTCATGATAAGTGTTTCTTCAGTCTAGCAGATATAACACGGTCTCATGGTTGACATTTGAAGGGAATAAAAACCAGAACTGATAGGACGTTTAATAAGTTTATCAGTAATGGTATTTAATCATTGGTACAATTTAATGAGGATTGTTTAGATACTCCAGCACTGGAAATACTGAATCAAGATTTGATGTTGCTGTATTCTCAAAGTATACTTTAGTTAAACCACATATATTTAATTGAAGCAAAAATTAAGTTGGGGAAAGCCATCGATGTACTGTCGATGCCTCCGACAGTCGGAGCAGGTAGTCAGGCGCACCTAGCACCCGGTGGCCCCATCTTCAGAGAGCAATCGCTGCCCGAGCCTCTCATCTTCCATTTGTAGGAAAAGGTCCTGAGAATTCAGTGTTAATTTAGCTTCCTTCATTTTAAAACCTAATCAAACAAATGTGAGAGCTGAGAATAAAATGGCAACAGCTGGTAATGTTTGTTAATTACAGTTAAGCTCTATATGTTTATCTAAAATTGTTTTTGCCGTCACAGAGCTATAGAGAATGGAGCAGGATGCGATCAAATTTACATGTTTTGCTGGGAAGAAGGGGAGAGTTTACTAAATGTCACCTGAGAGTAAAAGTCTTTGTGAGAGCTGAGGGGCTTTTAAACAGTGGTGAAACTTGTTCAGTCTTACCCATGCTGCTTTTCTGAAATAATCCACATCTGTTTCTAAAAGGCAAATAGAGTGGTTTAGATGTGTGATGCGTTGACTCATTTAAGACAAGCAGTAGGAGAATTCATGTGTCCTGATACATGGGTGGTGCTGACAGGCTTCTTTCACCCACCTCTGTGCTGTTGTGTAGATGGGAGTCACGGTTTTCTGTAGAACAGTCTCAGTATAAAATATTTTATTAAGACGTTTATACATGTGACAACAGTTGTGAAAGAGGCTGTATTTTTTATTAGAATAATTAATAAAGATTTAAAGTTTGATCAGACTTTTGAGCACACAAGACCTTCTTTCAACCCAAAGAAGACTTCAACCCACCTGACTGAATGCTAGTGAATTTTCAAGGACTTCAGTATTTGATCTGAGAAATGTACCTCTGCGGCTGGACCTTAATTATTTTCTTACATCATGACAGTTACAAAATAGCCTGAGTGCAGTTTGTTTCCCGGCTTTCTCCAGGGGGTGCGAGGGAGATGG
>NW_009601779.1:32506-54186 GCF_000690535.1 Cariama cristata | reverse complement strand
ACCCGCAGCCTCCGGGGCTGCCAGGCTCGATTTTCCGACCGGGCTTTATGGGAATATCGATAGAATTAAAGTTACTTGTAATTCCGTGATAAATGAGATGTCTCTAGTAAGTAAGATTAAGTGCAGTGCTATAAAGTTGTTTATCTGAAAAGTAATTCTCAGAAACCTGACTTCTGACACTTGGTCATATATTAAACCAGCTTCTTGAACATTGTACTTCAAATCCTCCCTTCTCCCCTTGCCCGGTCCCTTCCCCCTCGGAGTTTGCTATTTATAACTGCGCGCAGGGTATTACTTTGTAGGTGCGGGCAAGTCTCTGGGTAATTTTTCACCGACTGTGAAAATCATCATTTGCACTAGCCAAAGAATCTCTGCTTAGGAAATAGTACTTGGCTAGTGGATTTACGAATGGATAACATCTTCTGACTATGCCATTATCAGTACGAGTGCCAGCACTAACATCTGAAAGTCATACAGCATGTACTGTTCCTGGCAGCTGAAAAAGGTAGGGCATACTGCAAGTTTGGGAAGATAACTACATCTAGAAATGATCATAGAGGCAATTCAGTAAAGCTAAAAAATGCTACCAACATCGTTAACGAAATTAAAATATGGTTCTGCACGGTCCCGAAACACACCCGCACACACAGAGCCGTGGACATCTGCTAGCTTTATCTTACAGATTGCGATTCGTGACAAAGTTAATACAACTTAACTACTCCTGCTGGCTTTCCTATTTCTTCATGTCATTGGAATCAACAAAACTTCCAGGCTCACAGCATAAATCCCCCGAGGACAGTCCAATTCCCTGTATTTGTTTTTTCCCTGAGCAAGATGAATGTGGTATATCACTTAATATGCTCACCTATGAGAGACATAAAATGTGTGCTAATATTTTTAAATGAAAAGGTTATTGCTTTTCAGAATGTACAATTGTAGTATTTCATATGCCCGTTTGATAGATGGCTGTGGAAATGTGGCTCTAGCCCCATAAAATAGTTTGTTTGGATGTGAGGATTCAAAGTGCTACATTTGCAAACGAGTAAATTTCCCGAGTAAACTCTGAACTCTAGACAAAGAGTATGAAATTGTGTGAGCTAATTGATAACAATGTAAGCAAATGCTGCAAATTAATTGAAGCTCTGACCTACCAGAACAGCAAGTAAAATTATTAGTTGTACGATATTGTTCTTGTGTGATTGTTACACAGAACTGCTGCACCAAAACGTCTCTACTGTTCAGCGCAGCAGAGAAAAAAAGATTATTAGCAATTTTTGGATAACCTTCAGAAGCGACATTCTCCTCCCTACGCTATATAATTCTCATTTTAGTAGTATTTTTCTTTACTATTTGGCTATTCACAATGGGTGTCTAAACATTTACAGTCCTCTATTAACAGTGTTTCTGCCATAACAATCACACACTTTCATTTCAATTAGAGCTATTCAGTCTTCAGTTTTTCGACAATTATCACAGGCCAATTCCCCCAGACTGCTCCCTTTTCCCAGCACTGTTTGTAACAATCCTGCCCCGAGCCAGGCAGAGGGAAGACTCCAGCGTCCCTCTCATAGTCTCTTGCTCCAGTTTATTTTTAAGCATCTCTGTTCGACGACATAATGTGGAGCCCTGCTTGCTCCCAGTTTGCTGCTGACCTGGTTTGTAAGCCTTCAAACTAACGTATATTTATTGTGGGAGAGTTTTCTGGCAAATCGCGCAGGGGGATGTGAAACGTTAACTCCAAATACACTCGGGTTGCCTGCAACAGGACGAGCACGCCAGGAGCATATGCAAGAAGTTCCGTCGCCGAAGTGTGTGTGCGTGTATCTAACACAGAAGGTTTAGCAGAAGCGAACGTGCAGGTTATGAGTTATATGGACTCAGAGTGTAATTTGTTATAACTTAAACACATATCAAGACCAACACATTAAGTACAGTTACTGCTCCTTTTGTTTATCTAGTGTCTTATTTTATGGTGCAGAACTAAACACTGTCCGCTGAATTTAACTATGAAACCAGCCAAATTGATTTCAGAAAGACTTCTTCAGAGTAACAGAGTGATAAGGCATAAACTGCTCCTAGGTGCAGTGCTAGATAAATCCTTTTAACAGTCTTCAGATCAGTTAACAGGGTAAGTAAATCACATATCACTGTTAGCAGATTTATGGGAGAGAATTAATAGAATCAGACGAGATAATCTGGTAGGGATAAAATGCTGAGGAAACAGTCCTGCCATATATTGGAGGGTATGAAACAACAGTCTGATTACTGGGAGTCGTTACGGATTGGTGAATTATGAGCTAAATCATCATAAGAGTAATTCAGTATTTATTAATTCTTTTCTCTTTAAACAACTCACAGACGCAAATAAAAGCCTGTCTCTCTTTGAAGACACATTCTTTATATATTTTTATTGGATGTAATTTACTATTTGCATTACCTGTATTTACTTCATAATTGAACATTTTGCATTCAAATTTATGTAATGCATTATGCTTGAGAATATATTTCTCCCTTATTAGCATAAATAGTCACTTACCTCATGAATTACTAACAAAGTTTATCTGAAAATAGAGGTATATTTTTTATTAAGTGGAACACAAACATGTGTACAATAAATTCTGATTTGCCAGGAGTGTTACAGAAACATAGAACAACCCTGTGTCGGAGAAGAGAGAAAAGAAGCAGCAGCGAAGAAGCAGAATCAATTACTATGTGTATATATGTGACAGTAATTTCTTCTGTCAATGTTTTGTTTATTTTTAATAAAGAATGGGTGACTCAAAGGTTTACTTTAGAAGGAGCCGATGAAGAAGGATCTCCACAGTGAATTTCTTCTCTCTGTTCCCCCCCAATACTTTCCGATGGATTTGGTTAACCGAGGCTGTGCCACTGCAGTTCTTGCTGACCCGGTGCATGCCATGAACGTATGCTGCTCTAAACTCACTTTCTCAAACATTTCTCTCTTTCCTCTAATCCTGTTTTTATGCTTGGCTTTAAATCCAAATAATCAATATAATTTAGGCCCATTCTACAGTATTAACGCAACCTTACTTACGCAGAGAAAGCCCCAACCCTGTTGACTTCCAGAACTGCAGGACTGAATCCTTGATCCCATTGAAACCAATGACAAAACTTGTATCGATTTCAGTGGAAGCAGGATCGGGTCCTTGATGTTGGCAATTCGTTTATGTCAGAAGGCTAGAGCTACAAGAAATGAAAGATGTCGGCGAATCTGCTGGCAGGAAATCAGGTCTGCTCCCCAAAATTCAAAGGCAAAATTCCCAGTTAACTTGTGGTGGATCTCCTTTATGCTTAGGTTTTATCATCGTGATACTGTGTGCTGGGGTGCCTGTATATTTTGTCTGGACGCATAAAGCCAGTCCTTCTGGGAGCATTCAAATCAGCACATCTATAAGTGGAGCACAGCAAAATGAGCTACTTTTGCCACTCTCACTTTCCATGAGCCTGGTACAATCCATTTCTGTGACGACAATTTTCTGCCCCATACGCATCTGATACTGCTCTTTTATTTTAAGGCTGAGAAAATCTTCCCTTTAAGCTCACGCTGAGCATCAAATTGGACTCCACTTGCAGCTGAACATCTTGGCTGTCTCTTCCTTTCCTCCATCAGGACCAGTATATTTTATGTAGAATTCTCTCTGTTAATGAAACTTGCTTCTCCTCTCTCTTCACTTTCCAGTTTTGCATTAGTGTTACTGAATCCACCAGACTTGCTGCATTTCAAAACTGTGCAAAAGGAGAGAAAAAAAAAAAGTTTTCTTTTCCTATACAGGCTCCTATCTCCCCATTCTGCACAGACCCTAAATATACAACCTCTGTTCATTTGTATGTAAAGTTTCTGTTGCTAAATTAGAAAAAAGTAGTTTGAAAAGGCAGGCTTAAACACACATCTTGGTTGCTTTTGTGTCGTATCTGAGAGGGCTTGTGTTTTAGCTCTAGGAATTGCAAGGTATTAGCAGCTGCTTCGATTTTATTCCCCTCGAAGTGCCTGACAGTCACTAGATGGAAGACGCAGCATCGATGCTACACCTGAGTCTGTGAGTTTGCTCTGTATAACCCTGAGCCTGAATGAAGTGACAGTTTTGTAGCAATCAGAATATTTTCATTGCTTGCTTATGAGGTTTGTAAAATGCTAGAAATATTCCAAATAGCTTTGTGTGATCCCGAAACAATTTTTCTATCTGAAGGGAAGACAGCACAGAGATGCAACTGAAAAGCTGCAGGTGACTCTAAGATGTGGCTAAAGGTTGGTGTCACAAGATTTGGACTGTGCTTGTTTCATGATGCGTGTCCTAGTTTACTAATTTTCATGAAAGGCTTTGCCTAAATGTAAAAATCAATGAAGACATTTAGATGCTAAAAAAATCTATTTATCCAAAAGAAATAAAAACTGAAATTGCAATAAAGATTTTTATCAAGCTTTATGGTGGAATTTATCATTTATAACTTGGATGATCATGTTATGTTATATAATGTGGTGCTTGCTCTGAAATTAGCTGAAGTGGGTAAATAGAGAACCTTGTGAAAATTCAAGCACAAATTAATCTGAAAACTCTGCAGAAGCAGAAAACTAGTATTAGTTAAGAGAATAAAGCAATTACATTAATGTTACGTATCTGAGCTGTCCTGATAATGTCCTGCGATATGCATGCTGCATTTGTATCTATTTTAGCTCAGAAAAATAATTGCTGCTTTCCTCCTTTCTGCTCTGCATTAAGTTGTTTCAACAGTAAGGAATAGTTGCAATGGCAGCATGAAAAAGTAAGTGAATTTTATATGCTCTCTCTGTCTTGAAATCAAGTGTCAGTAAGTGACGAGGGGGGCACGATTCTGACGTGATGTTTTGATGTGTAACTGTGAAGGTTGAGACAGTCTTTATTAAAAGTTACAAACTTCAGTACATTTTAAACAAATCTGTGATTTAATGTCTTGAAGCGCGAGATGGCACAGACTCATTAATTTTTGGTGATAAACTGTGCTGTGTGCCATGGGCTAAGCGCCATGCTCTGGGCTTATTCACTGCAAACAGTAAAATACGGTAACTGCTCAAAGTAACTGATGGGGTCTTTAGCAATGTAAGGTTCTTGGCTTACATGACCTAAAAAGGTTCATTATAACGGAGGAGGGCGGGTGTGGAGCCCTCGCAGCTCTCTGTGCAGGGAGGGTCACTCTCGGCACAGGGCAGGAGGTGTAAAGCGAAGCCAATTCCAAGCAGCAGCTTTTCCTCCTGCCATGCACTCGGGTGGCACTGATAGAAACGGCTACAGGAGGTGCAGGGGGAGAGAGATCAGGTCAAAAAGGCTTTGCAGGGCAGCAATAAGGAGAGACACTTCAAATAAAGATAGATGGAGGGCTGATGACTG
Source organism: Cariama cristata (assembly GCF_000690535.1). Lineage (NCBI taxonomy): Eukaryota > Metazoa > Chordata > Aves > Cariamiformes > Cariamidae > Cariama > Cariama cristata. The sequence continues at coordinate 48,802 of NW_009601779.1, read as the reverse complement.
CAGCACAGATGAGAAGCGAGCTCCAAGCCCTGCACCGCCCGGGCAGGACCTCTGGTACTCGCTCTGTCCATCTCTGGAGTAGGCAGAGTGCTTGCCCACACGACAAGGATGCCGCAGAGAGGAGGAGAGCTGTAGGATGAAAGGTGGCTATAACTGTGACATATTATAAATCAAAACCCCAGATGAGCTGTACATATAAGAGCACATAAGGATCTTACGTTACCTCCAACCTTTAATTATCTGACTAAATCTGGCCTAACCTGCTTATCTTCTGAGCATTACTCACTCAGCTCTGGCAGGAGGAGGTGTCAATGAATACGGGACAGGCCGGGAGCCAACACCTTCGCCAGTTGAACTGGCAGGAGTTGAGGCTTAATCCTGGGCAGAAACGGGGCAGAGGGGGGGTAGAGGGGGGTGTTTCCCTCTTCCCAGCATGCCCCTCCGTAATGGATCCAGCCGATCACATCTCCAGCCAAGGTGAGCCAGCTCCCCTCCCACCCTTTCCCCTCCCATTCCCCAAATCCAGCAGCCCAACTCCACCTATGGTTAACGACGTCAGGTTTGATTTCTGTGGCAGAAGCTTGGCTGCTGGAGCTGTCTTCTTCACTATGGAGATATAGCAGCATCTGTCAGAAAATCTATGTGAAAACGGTACTGGTGCCAGCAAATGGAAACTGTAGCTTTCTAATCAGCTACATTTGATTTGGTTTGATATATTTAACTTCTCCTTTTTTCTCCCGCTATTGGCAAATGTGTTATTCTTCCACAGAAATGAAAACAACCTGCAATTTAGTGGATTGCTTTACAGAGTCTTGGTGCAAAGAAGTGTATGTCATGATGACATCTGATATCTTTCAGTGTCATTAATTGTCTTCATCAAGCAAGGGATGGAAAGTCGTATACCCCGGTTTTTTTTCCTCCTACTCCATCAGAATTAGTGCACTGTTACGGGAGTGCTGGGCAGACCCGGTTCAGATTTGTCTCCATCCGGAGTCTGGGTCATTTGGAAACTCTAATCCTTAACTAAAAGGAAATGATAAAAATACCCATGAAATTAATTTTCACACCTGCAGTTGGAATTAATAATGGCAACCAGAGTGGCATCCTATTTCAGCTCCCTTGAGGTGACTAACAGTCCTGGTCATTAATATAATCCCAACCACCAGAGGAATTCACTGTCTGAGGGATCTACCATGAGAAACAAATGACTCCCAGAGCTATGCCTGCACAATGGAAAATGGCTTCAGTCATGTATTAGTCATTTTATCACAAGATTGTATTTTTGCGCTGGGAGGTTTGCGCTCTGATATTAAAAGAGAACAGAACAGAACAACAGCATTTGACTTGGTAATTTGCACACAGGGTTTGATTATGTTTGAGCTTCCTTGCTTTAGAAGGATGTGTGTAAATGACTAAGAGCAATAAACTAAGTCTTCTAAGTGTGAGGCTTTCTCATGCAAAGTTCACATGCATTTATTACTGTCTGTGCTTAACATCAGTCCTACTTATATCCGTGGGTAATGTTTGTACTTCATCTGGATAAGGGAGTGGTCTATTGCTAAAACGCTGCTTGAATTTCCCCCCTGATTCTGCTTTTCTCCCTTAATTGCAAGGGATGAAATGTGTCAAGTGTCTGCTTCACTCGGCTGGGAATCACGGTACTGCCTCTGCAATTTCCCAGCCTTCAAAGATGACATGCAGCTAGCAAACTATAAAGCTAAGTGACTGCACGGTGGCTCTGAACTGCCTTCAAAAGGCGCTTGCTTCTAGCGGTGGAGCAGCATTAGTACTTCAAGCAGGGCACAGAATAGGTGTGCACTTGAATCCTTTTGCAGAACCATCTTTCAGGAGGAATTTCTCTAATTATATTTATTTAATCCTGCCCTAATGGCCACACGTGATGTGCTCCGAGCGTCTGAAATGTAACTACCAATTTCAGCTTTATTCTCCTCTGCTCTTAAGACCAGCTTGGCTTGTGAAAAGCAAAAAACAATTGCCCGTGCCCCGGGAGCCCTCCGCATAAGGTGTGAGCATATTTCTACCACTACTTGTATTCACAACAAAAAGAAGGTGGTCTGATGCCCCTTCTTAACGTAAAGCCAGAGATGTTTTTTTAAGACAATACACACCTATCACATGCTCACTGCATTAATTGCTCTGGGAAACAGTAATAACCTCATGGTGCTGCTGGAGAGGTCTTTCCACACCTGAAGTTGTTTACTTCCATGTTTACTATGTTGTACAAAGGAGCTTAAAGTTCTTTAGCAATGGTGGAGCTTATTTATTTGCCCAGCACAGGAATTATACTGAGAGAGCGAGCTGGAGATACAGGCTTGTCTCCCTGTAATTTGTACAGAGATTTCAGCCACAGCTTTTTTCTCTCCATTTAGAGCATTTACTAGCACCAGTTACTGTGAATGTAGCTTCTGTTATTCCCTGTGGAGTAGGAGACAGGTAGGGCAGTTTCTCTCTTTATCCTTTCTGTCCCCTCTACAGATTTACACCTTTTATAGCTGTTAAGGTAACTACCGAACTACTTAGAGACTGGCTTCTTGTAGTGGCTTTCTGGTGCTAGTTTAGCCCCAGCAGGTTTAGATTCCATCCCCTGCAGTCTCTTCTAACAGGGATTTATTTTTTTATCTGCCTAAAATTCAAGGTTCAGCCTAAAGTTGATTCCAACAGCACTTGGCTACGTCCTTTTGCAAGTGATGAGTCAAAATCAAGCACTGGGAGCCACTAATAAGAGGGGTGATATACCATAAGGTTTCTATAGTTTTCCAGATGACTCAAATAGCCTGCTATCAGTAAATCTACCCTCGCAAATTTAGAATAAAGATATCCATCTCGCAACGTTATTCTGCAAGTACAGGTGGGAACGCAAGGCTGACTGTAGCTGGATGGGCACTGTCACAGTGAAGAACTGGGGTACCAGCACCTTCATATCACCCCAAAATTAAACAGGTCACTGCAAAAAGGTGCACGTAACTCCACAAAGGTCATGTGGTGCCTTGAGTTGTATGGGTCAAGCTACCACATGTGAACCCTGGTGTCTGGTCATTCCACTGCTGCATAACATTTCTGGTATTGGAAAAAATTTGCACCACCATGTCAACTCACTCTAGCAGTTGCCAGCTGCAAAGATTAATTTTTAACCTCCTTTTCATTTTTCAGGGCTAAGGCAGATGAGTAAACACTCACGCCAAGCCTCAGCTGGGCAAACTGTTGTTAGATCAGTGGAGCTGACAGTTTCTAAGGGTCTGTCCTTTCATTTCCCCGGAGCACCCTTCTTCAGAGAGGATCTTTCTGTCTGCGTAGAAATTTCATTCTGACTGCTAGCCAGAAACCCAGCATGAATTCCTGCGATGCCTATTTGTAGCAAAGGTGCTGCAAAGCTGCAGTTACCGTAGCAGAGTAGGGCTGCTACAGGATTTCCTCATGGAAGAAAAGAAGTTAAGTTTTAGGCTTCTTGTGGCTTCTCTGAAAGATAACTAAACTTTACATACATTGCTATCTGGAACTTGATCTTGGGGTCAGAAGTACAAGCATGTAAAGAGTCTGCATAAGTGGGAATGACTCGTAATCCCCCTCTTATCTTCCCTATCACCTGCTTTTAACAATACTCAGGTTTGGAGGCAGTCACCCTCCTTCTTTAGACTCGGATGGCAGCTGTCAGGGTTAGAAGCAGGGCTTTCAATCAGGAGCATTAGCTTCTTCATAATTTTAAACATAAAAATGTGTTTCAAGCCTAACATGATTTAATGTCCTGAATGGTAGTTCTGCAAACCTAGGCTGGGTGTCTAAAAGCAAGAGCCCCCTAACATTGCCACCCAAACCGAAAGTCTGATGACTAGAACTTAGAAGATAACTATCTTTTATTAGTTAGCAGATAACTATTTATTGATGCTACACAAGAATTTTGCCACAGCTCAGGCCAAATAAAAGCAGAGGAAGTTTTTCAGCGTTTGGCCCTTCATTTGGGAATTTCAACTAATAACTCTCTGTCCTTCCTCTGTTTCACAAGTCCCCTAGCTAATATATTGGGATGTGTGAGAATATTGCTATGACTTATAAGCAGAGCTGCAAAGTCCAAATCCAAACTTCTTTAGAGGGTTGGAGCAGTTGGGGTAAGGGCAAAATTACAAAAATGAAGATGAGATGTGGGAGACTTGCTCTGAGGAGGGAACACCCATAGCATATCAATGCTTTTCAGCATCAGCAGCCAGGTAGTAGTAAACAAACACAAGAAAAGTGCTTGGTACATCAGTCTTTCTGGTTAGGAGCAATTTTCATCACCGTGCTTCCAAATTCATAGGATAGAAAAATAATATTGCAATATACAGTGTCCTGGACAGGTGTAGCTCTTTGCCTTACCAGAAAACCTGGCGGAAAGCTCAGGGAAGGGACATCAGTTAGGCGAGTAGGTTGCAAGACAAAACTAAGAGGAAATGAATGGTAGCTGGTACTTAATTTTACCTTATCTCACGCGTTCTTCCCTCACAGTTCATACTGAAAATTAACTATGTATTTCTGGAAAATATAAGACCTGGTTAGAAGGGAAGACTATCAATCCTACATAAAGCATATGCCATAGCGGTTTAATGAAGCTTTTCCATTAGGACAAAATACAGACTGTCCTAGGTCCCTCCTTCAAGGCAAAAGAACAGCACTGGCTTTCCTTTTACGTGTGTCCAGTCCTGTGCAATTCAAGGACTTTGTGGTAAACACAACATCAGTAATGCAGAACAATTAAAGTCATTCTCACCACAGCTGAGCTTGGCTCATTTACGAACAGTGCACAGTGAATGTTGTATCAAGACTGTGATGATCTGACGGTTTTAGGAATAAACCTTTCAAAGAAGAGAAGACATTGATAAAAAATTGAGGTGCCACAGAAAAGGCCAGATGTTCAACTTTTAGGTCTTTGTAGGGCATGCAAATTTTTTTCTCATAACTGAATGTGCATATTACCCATTGATGTGATCACTTATGCATCCAGCTCATCATCTGAATAGGCAAATATCTTATCTTCTGCAGCAACCATACTCAGAATTTAATGCAAAATTCATTCTTTTTGAAAATCAGTCCCCTAGAACACAATGGTAAATCATGCATGATGAAGTGATATGAAGAGAAATGCTGCACCCTTCTTCTGAGGTCTTTATTTCTTTTCTCTAGAAAAATGTCTCCACCTTCATGCTGAAAGCCACAATTATTATTTCTTCATATTCACACTGTGTTACTGCTCAGTGGCTCACATCATTGATTGGGCTCCATTATGCTAAATTCTAGAATGTCCAAAGAGCTAAATATAAAACAGGAGACAACAGATACAAAAATAGACGTGGACCACAAGGTAATCATGAGCCACAGTAACACCCTGCAGTAGATTTGTCTTCCGAGACACAGTTAAGCAGAGTTGGGGTGACTCAGTACACGATGGGAGATCACAAAGGATGAAGAGTTAGTGCTGGTTCTCACATCACTGAATTACCACCATTAAAATAATTATCCTGCCTTGTGTTGGATGACACAGCAGCTTTCATGAATGAATGACATGCATGAATGACATGTTCTGATCCCTAATGATGAAATTACTTGTCTTGCTTTTTCTTTCTTTTTTTTTTTGTCTTAACAAAGGTAAGGCTAGCCTCCCAGGAATAGCCAGTTCTCAGCTCTGCCATGGCATTTTGCCTTGCCTATCGTTTCCCAGAAGATCCAACCGCTATTGGGTTCCTTTCTCGTTTCCTTTCCAACCACGCAATGTTTATAGTTATTGGGTTTGAACAAATGGATCAAATTGAATCGCAGATAATATAATATAATATAATATACATGAAATGCACTTTACATTTGTATATCAGCTTGTTAACAGGCAGTACTGACCTTAACAAGAATTGCTTAGAATCCCCTCTCCAGGCACCAGCATCTGTAAGTCTCTTCGGTACGGAAATATGCTTTCCATTCATATTACGACCCACTGTATTTAGCTGTTCTCTCATACACAACGACAGATATATGTAAGAAAAGATATGTAGGAAAGCAAACCTGCCATGATTATCAGTCTCTAAAACGAATGCTTACTCAGGAAGACAAAATACTCTTCCCCTCACTAGGAAAACCCAAGCTGTATTATGTATACAAATAACATGCCTGTAGTTTTGGTGCCATAAGACATAAATCATAATTTAGCCCTCTGCAAATAGCCTCTCTGCACTGAACTTCTCTGCCACGTTCCCCGAGGTCCACCTTCTTGAAAAGCGATAGCAGAACTGGAGGAGGTGGTGAGAAGGGCTGCGGTGCTCCTAGGGCCGATCTTTGGCCCTGCCACCCCACATCATTTCTGCAAGCATGAAACTGGGAACAAACTGGGATGAAATCTGACTGTGTTTTTTCAGGTGATGTCAATGCAATGCTCGCTTGTCTCCTTTTTAAAGGGTTATAGGAATTCTGGATCCGTGTCAGGCCTGTTATCCCCACTGCAGAAGGGAAAAGGATTTTTAATGAAAACCAGCTTCAGTTGTGAATATTTAATACAGTGCCCAAGTGGTAACAGGATGATAAAGTTTTGATAGGCCTGATATTGGCTTTTATTTTTTTAAGGGGGAACTCCTCTCTCACTAACAGAAAAAGCATTTTTAATGCCAACATCAATATAAAGTGCTGCTGGGACTTTTATATCATTTCAATATCAGGCCTGTGTTCAAGGAGCAAAAATAAATGCAGTGTTCACAACCATTTGATATTATAGCTGAAGAGCTTTCAACAAGCTCTTACCATGTTTTTATGCACAAAGTATGATTTGGAGGTTGGGGATGGAAAATGAGGGAACTGGAGGGGAGGGGAAGCTTTTTGTTAATTTATAGATGCTAGCTGAAATGTTTAAAAGCAATCTTACCAGGGTCACAACATGGTGCATAGACCAGGTTATTTTGCAAATTGCAGAATTTATTCTTTTTTCCTTCTTCTTTTTCTGGCAGCATCAATAAATTTGTTTGATGCACTTTAAATGTTTAATTAAAACATTATGTTAGCACATTTACTGTAAGTGATAAAAACACTTTGGAGGTGGTCTTAAAGCAATTGGTGGCTCTGAAATTGCTAGACACGCACTAGTAAATCAGATGCAAAGTCCATAAATTGGAACGATTCTTTTTCAGGCCTGTGCCATTTCACAGATATTAAAGCTGCTTAATTTAATTCCTCAGTAATGTGGAATGTGTACAGCAGCTGATGTGACTTCTTCAGACTGATTGTTTAAGGTCATATAAACTCAGGCCTACAGAGCACAGGATAGAAATTCCCTCTTATATTAATACTGTTTATAATTCAGTTCTCCTTCAATCCCTTAATCAGAAAAGAAATGTTTATTGTGTGATATTGCCATAAAATAAGTAGGAATTGTAATGAGCATTTGAAAATGTAGAAAAAATACACACTAAGTCACAGCTACTGGTACCAACTGTCTCCTCTTTTTAAGCAGGTTTGTTCAATTTAAAAAGAAAACTTGTTTTTAATGCAAAGCAACCACTTTTATATACGGACTGCAACTCTATTTTATAAAGTACAAAGTACAAAGGAGAAGTCAAAGCTACTGTAAATTGTTCCTTGCAGATGCCTCTGTTCCTCAGCAAGTAACACTGCCCCATGTTTACTGGATGAAATCTATACCCAACTGAAGTCAATGGGAGTTTTGCTGCTTCCTCCCATTAGAAGGGCTCCTGCTTTTAGGAATTGCATAGGTAGCATCTTTAGCAATATGCAAGGGATAGCATCTGCTGCTCCATTGCTGTTTTAATACCTGCATTCAAAACACAATAGTAATAAAAGCTTCAGAACAAATTATTACGATTGGCTTCTTTGCCTACGTTGGAAATCTTTACTGAATCAAATTAATACAGAATATAAATATCACAATTAGATTTCACCAAGATGTGCAAATAATGAATCTTTCTTCTCCAGCTAAGAAAGTAGATTTTCTTGAGAAATCTCTGAGTCAGCATTTCTTGCAAGATGAACCTTTTTCCCCTTCCCCCAACAGTGTCAATAGCTGAGAAGTCAATGATTTCCAAGGATGTCACGGATAACTTGCAATAGGAAAGGTAAAAGTTCACTCATTTTGATGTGTACATAACCTATTTCAGTCATCTTTAACAATATGTAACATGAAATTCTTAGCATCAAAAACTTGACTAAATGTCATGTCCCCTACTCATAAAAAAGCTGTGTGACAATTTTGTCCGAGGACGCACAAGAAAAATTAGCTCCATTAGAGGCTTGACTGGAGCAGCAGGAACTCTTCATGAAGAGTTCTGCTGCAGGAGCCACGGAGTAGACAGTTTCTTGACATGAAGACCATTTCCAGGGCTGTGGACTTTTCTTTTTATTCTCTGCAGTGTCTAGTGCCATGGAGTCCTGACTGGCTGAGATCAATGCCACGCAAGGGATAAAGCAGCAGTGTACAACACAGGCTGATGGTGATGTCAGAGAAGCGTGTTGGTGAAAATGATACTGTCGTCTTCAGTGTGTTTTTAATTCATATCTGCTCTCTTTCCTGATGAAACCACATTTTTACCACCAGCATGAGGTAGAATGGATTTTTATCTCTCATGCATCAACAGAGTTATCAGCACGTTCTAATTACACTGTGTTGTGAGAAGCAGCAAGAGCACAGCTGGATTTTCCGATTCCAGATCTGAGGTGTCTGCGAGGCAGACATTTAAGAAAATAACTAGATACTGAGGCTCATTAGACCATGCAGCATTTAAACTAGGGTTGAATTTGTCTCATGAACTCTGTCCTGTGTGGTCAAATTCCAACTGCACGTCTGCCTGCCCTACTATTAATCACTTTTTGGATTAAGAGACAAAATCACCTCTCCAACATTCTTAAGCAAATGTGTTTTTTTTTCCATAAACAAACAAAGAAATCAAAACTATTTGTCTTAACTTGTTGATTTGTCCAAGTTATCTCATCCCAGATCTAATGACTGTACCAAATATTAACAGAAAAAAATCTCTGTAACAGCTGCACCTCTTTTAAAGCTATTATTTTCTTCAGTTTTATGCTGTACTGGTTGCAGTCTTTAATGGTTAAAAAGAGTAGCAAAGAACTAAAGCCTGGGCAATTTCACCCATCTTCACCTGACCTATTTTAGATTCTCATAACTGTCAAAAGAAACAGAGAAACCAACTGTTGCCATACATAGTGAGGCCTTCATTAATAAACTCTGACAAAACCCTGTCAAGCATCAAAGTCATTTTCAGCAGAAATTAATAATGTGTACTGGAGTCATTTTCAGAAGAAATTAACCGGGTGCACTGGAGTAATTTATGCCACCATTCCTGAAAGGAAAATTACTTGATTCTGTATTTATCATAAAGAGTATTCATAACTGAAGAAAAAAAGCCCAGATTTTGGCCAGTTCAAGTTTCGTCGATATGCTTCATTTAAAGGAAAAAACCAAAACATTTGGTATCAAATTTCAGTTGACGTAGAGTTTTAAAGTACCTCTATTGGACAAATATCGTAAAGTGTGTTCACAAGTCAAGAACACCATTCCTAGCTACTGTGAATTTTGATAATGTATAGCCATTAAGCCCTTCTTTATATTTGTCATAGGTTAAAATGCTCTACTTAAGAATCCATATTCATATATAACTGAGCAGATCAGTCCTCAAGGTAAGCTCAAGGCTTTCACGATTTTTTTCCTTTTTTTTGGTGGAAAACTACATTTTTAAACAGTTTTGATATTTCATAATATAGTTTGTGACAGGACTATTTCACCATTCACTAATGTGGGCTGCGGTGTCATCACGAAGTCCCTAACACTGTGTCAGTGCGAGTCTATGGAGAAGACATCAAGATGTCAGCATATTCCGATAGAGTGTCAGTGCAAGTCTACAGAGACACAGTGGTATGTGAAGAGGAAGCAAAATGATATTGTATCTGTGATTGTACAACACTGCCAGACAAAGACATGCTCATCCCAGAAGCCTTTTAAGGACCACGTGCAGTATTCAAGAGGAAGCAACCAGGTAATTGTGATATTATCAAGTATTAAGGAAACCTTAGCTCTGAATAACTCTTCTGCGCTAAAATATCTCATCTATAACTGGAAGTCTCACAGTAGTAGGAGTAGGTGATTGGAAACTAATACAGTAGTTTGTGTTAAGTAAGAGGACAGAGGAACAGCCTATGGAGATGTGCATTGCTGTCCTCCTAACTACTCTCTTCATGCAGAGGCATGTCTGGAGAGGTTTCCTTCCTGCCTTTTCCTGGTCAGTGGAGGGTGCAGCATCCTCCTTAAGGGTTTGCAGAACCTGTGGGCAGCTGAGAACAGCAGCCAGCAACACCAAGGCGAGAGTCTTCTCCTGTAACCAAAGGACCATCTATTCCACAGCATCAGTCCACAAATAATGCTTGTGGCGCATGGTGGTACTTGCCGATTTCATGGAGCTGGTCTGAGCTCACTAAAGGCAGATCAAAAGGTTCATTTATGTTCAAGCAACTGGCCAAAGCCCTCAGGGATGCAGAGCTCCACCAGTCTCTGCAAGTATTTGTCTTCCCTCATCCCAACCGTGTTTCATAAAATACTCAGTCTTGCAACTCCCCTTCCCACACGCCGCCTCTTCTCCTAGCTGTGCTGAGCACTGTGAATGGAGTGGCTCCCCAGAGCCCCCTTTCCTGCACGCCCTTGGAAAGGACACCCCACCATTTCAGAAGTGCAGCTCTATAGTGTTGAGTTACATTTTTTTAGCCCAGACATCTGGAATGTATCATCTAGGGGCCAGATTTGAGGAGTATCTTAATTTTATGCTGCCTGCAGGAAGGAGAAGGGCAGAGGCTTCACATTACTGCAGCACAGATGAGCTCTAATTATTTTTTGCATGATTAGTGGACAATGTAAAGGTGCATGTTAATGTGTGGTCCACCAAAGCCCTTTCTGACCTTCAGCAAGGAAGTTCCTACATCAACATTTGTTTCAACAGGGCAAAACTGAGGTGAATGAATACAGATATATCCTCGCCGTGACATGAATGGGGCCATATTTCCAGCAGTACTTCCATATTTTAGGAATGGAAGCTTCTTTTCTTTAAGAGTGCTTGAAACTCAATTGTCTAAAGTGATTGAGGCAGCTAAAATCCTAAAATTCAGAAAGCTTTAGGCCAGGGCAGTATTCAAAAGCATCCAGGTGCCACACTCTTACTGGTAATGCCAATACTTGTCAAACTAAGGTGCGCTCTGCCGTCCCCCCAGCTGAAAAATAGGACTCTGGAGGTCCAACCACACTACTGGGTGTTGTGAAAATAAAAATAAAAACCCTACAATAAGTCTTACTGCATTCATTTATCAGTGCAAAATAGAAAAGAGCCCAGAGTTCAGCACAACAAAACAGATGAAAGATGCAATTGTCCTGACCTTGGGTGGCTGGGGTTCCCCCCCCCCTTTTGCTCTGTAATGTGCTCTGTCTTTCTAACGGGGGATTTTCATCATTACCACAGGCAAGGTCAGTGCCTGCCGTCTCCTGGGCATGGAGCTGCGGCTGCTGCAGAGCGCAGCAAAGCCAAATCCATCGCTGGTGCAACTCCACCAAGGCTCCTAGCCCTTACAGAAGGGACTAATTTGGCCTTGTGTATTTTGAATAAATTGTTAACTCTTCTCGGCATGAAGAAGTGATTATTGAAAAGTTTGCCTCCACATACAAATGCAAATGACAGTCGAAGAACACGTGAATGTTAATCTTCCAAACCAAGTACGTAGACAAATGCTAGTCATTAGAAACATTTCCGTGCATTTATATTAGGCTGTCCTCTAAAAGACTTTTCAGACAAATATGTCATCAAGATATTCAAAACCATGTAATCTTATCCAAAGTTTCATCTATCAACAGTACAGTTTTCATCTCTCGCAGCTGTGTGTCAGAATGTGCAGGCAGATTAGCCAGCTGATAGCAAGGGGGGAAGGGAATAAAGAGGGACTCTGTCATCATCAAGAAATACTGCTGGGGAGAAGAGACTCTTGCTGTCAATTTTTTCAAAATCTCCCCAAGAACCCTTTCCATGCAGTGATACAGGGGATATTTGCAAAGACTTTCATTTTGTGATGGGAGTTGGTGCTCGTCTCTGCTCGAAGCCCTCCTCCCCCCATTTCCCCTTCCCTGCAGAGTGTAAGTTCTCATAATAAAAAACATCCTGAGCACAATTGTGTATCTGGTGTCTGTGGCAAAGCATCACCCTCCACAGCAGATTAATTCACCAGATTTCTTGTGCCTTCATAGGCCCCGAGAGAATGAGATAAAGCCCAAACCCGGATGGTTTTGAACTTCAGCTGTACCCTTCACCTCCCTCAAAGGGCAAATCCCCACATAGGTCCCTTCTCCTAGAGCCAGAGGGATCACTTGGAGGACAAAAAAAGTTTACCTCAACACTTTTCAGCAAGCAAATTCTGTAATTCTGTTGTTTCAAGGAGAGAGAGATGAATGATGACATATATGGGCTTCTGATAAAGATGCAAAGAGATGGGACTAAAACACACAGTAAAGCACTGTGAAATGATTCCTCAATATGGGATTCAATATGCCGCAGTTGTTGTCTATGAGACAATGTCTTTGAATCCATGCATATGAATCCCTGCATAATCTTTGAGCGTATTAGTTTTTAAATACATTCTTTCAAGTGAATTTTAGCATTACTGAGGAGCTGTAGCTTGACAGCACTTAAAGAAAATGTTTTCAAATTTGGGGAGAGTGGGAAAGATTTTCAAAACCACAGAAGAGTAGTTAGGAAATAACATCACCTAAATTAGACTCATGCTTTTCTGGGTATCTTAGAAACCTGTTTTTGAAGTGAACCCCTAAATTTCAGTGTTTGGCAATGCAAATTGAGTGCCTTGATTTTCAGAGTCACAAATCCAATTTGTGCTGACTGTGCAGAATATTCAGCATCCCTGAATATCACCTGTCTCAGCAAAACTAACTTCAGTTTTTGAGGGTTTCTTGTGTGTTTTTGGCATGAAGATGCCTCCCCCAGGGACAGGCAGAAACAAGGACGGTTCTTAGTCATTTGCCAGGGGCTCTGATCTCGGCTTAAAGGGGTATTTCAGCAGAAAGGTGTCTCTTTTGGTGGAGAATCCTAGAATAGGGGCACCTTCCAGCACTGTGGACTGACACCAACTGATGTCCGTGAAGTCACTAGACAGTCTGTGGGGATTAGGGTACAAGTCACTGAAGCCCTGACAGAGGGAACCGACCACTAAGGGAGGCAAAGCTCCATATCCTGCTCGTATTCCTCTGAGCTTATCTAGTTCGCTGACTTCAATACCAAATCAATCTTTTTAATGGGAGAATAATGCTTAACCTATTTCCGGAACTTCTCCCTCAGCCTTGGAAATGTACTTTGGAGCAACTGGACTGAAAAAAGTCAAAGCACAAAGAAAGAGCCTTTCAGAGCCAATATGGAGGTGTCCTGCGAGGGGGGAAGAAGTTAGTTGTGTGCTAAAACACAACTCTTCAATGCAAAAGCAAAATTTAACATCCCTGGAAAAGGAGCCCCAGTATGATATTTCTTAAAGCTTCATTTGACAAAGTCTATTTTTAAAATCAAAAGCTTTTTTTTAAAGTTTTTAAAAATACTCATGTTGTTAGTTCCTTGATTGGAAAAGTACTTTTGTCTCCTCTGAAGGGAAATGGAAAAGAAGTGAGGAGCAGGGTGGGAAGGGGAAGACACATTATTTGATGAAACAAGATGTTGCTCTCAGCCTGGGGCTTGCTGTCTTCCCAGCGAAGCCCAGCCTGCCGGCTCGCTGCCCAGGCACCCAGGCCTGCCTGCCAGCCAAGGTCCACCAGGTCAAAAATCTGCTTTATGGAGAGTGCCCTCAGCTAGTGTTTACCTAGAGGAGCCATCACAGCCTCTCAGGAAATAATCCGCATTTTCAAATGAGCCTGCATGCCCAAATATTTATTTGCCAGTTAGATGGTAATGGCTCTAGAGCAGTTGTTATGGTCTTCTGGGGACAGCATGCGACTTGTACTGCTACACAGAGTTTGTGTACCAGATGAGGTATTAACCTGGTTAGTGGAAATACTACGGCCTGTCTACAAATCATTAATGTTGGCTGCAGTGCTGTACGCTGTTAACACAAGTACTCCAGGGCCGGTCAGTCAGTCCAGTCCCACATAATAGATATTTAGCCGAGAAAGGTCTGCAGACCTCTCCCAACCCCGTTCATTTGCAGAAACTGGTTCAAGGCATGGGACCATGGGTGGAGGCTTTGGAGTTAACGACTTCACTAGGCTGAGGAGGAAGAGAGCGAGCGATCTGCCAAAACAAGCATGGGTGGTGTGGCTTTGAGAAGACAGGGGCATCGAGCAGCAGGGAGCAGATCTTGCTGGAGTGGTTTTTAAAGATGGTTTAGGAAACTGGCTTTGATTTTAACAGCCGGTTCTACCAACAGAGACCAAACTGCCCTCGGCACAGCCCTGTCCTTTTTCTTCGCCTACACACTGCCACAAGCCACAAAGCGCTCACCAAAACTGTATAACAAACTTAACTTCAAAAGACTAAAAGCCACAAAAAGCTTAATGTTCCACAAGAAGGGAGCAGGAGCATAAAGAGAGGTAGAAGTAGTGATTTCCCCAGAAGCCTTTCTGCAAAAAGGGAGAAGTGGGTAGCATCTTCTCTCAGTTCCCAGAGCCAATCCAGCTCCCCATAAGGGTTTCCAGCTTCAACCAGGGGATACAGAATTGCAATGTGGATTAAAAGCATCCATGCAGAAGATTTTGGCTTCCAGTGAGTACTGAGGACCTCCTTCTATCCCCACCAGAGCCATCTTACAGGAGTGAGCAAACAACTAATGGCAGCAGTGCTGCCCTCCCCATGGCCATGGCCACCTTCTCCCTGTCCAGCTCTGAGGGACGTCGACAGAATCTGCGAGGACCCACTGCTAAGGCTGGTGTTTCCTCCCTCAGTATTGTCATCAAGCTTTTTTTCTCAGAATGGCTGGAGTCAAGGATGTGGTCTTGGCCTTATCTTTGAATTTCCTGGCTTTTGTCAGCGATCATGTCACATAGGCGATGTTATTTGCCCAGCTGCACTGATAGCAACACAGAGATTTTGCTGCTGCTCTTGGAGACTTATTAGAAAAAGCTGCTTGCAGAATGTGATGCGATTGCTGTGCGTACACCCCTGCCTCTGCTTTCGGTGGTGTTCATAGTCCCCCTCTTACAGGAGAAGGGAACACAAAGGCCGTTCTTGAAGGGAAGGACATTTTCCCTCACATGCAGTTTCACTACACTAGTAGAGTGTCACTGGCACCGCATCCGCAATTTGCACATTGCAAGCGTAATCAAAACAGTTTTCCTCCTAACTCATAACAGACGGCATTTCACTGAGATGGATTTACCATTGGCTGGTTCCACTGCACAGCCCAGATTAAAAACAAAACAGAAAAAACCCTAGCGCTGTGTGTAATCAGAGATGTGAACACTAACCCAGAAGTTGCACATCCCACAGTAGACAAGCCAAGTCGTACAGAGATAACAAAAGTTCAATAACTTCTTCAGCAGATTGAGCTCTTGATTACTGCGAACTATCTGCTTCAAAGAGCTGCAGCCTTGCCGGTGGGGATTCATTCACCCTTTCTCAAGCCAGGAAGCCATCTCTGATGCTGTGCCGTGGGCTGGGAAGCCTCCAAACACCTTTGGGAATCCGTGAAGGTGCTTTCGTCCTAGAGAGGATGTCTCTTAAGACGTGGTGAACTCAACCTGCTTTCAGAAGGTTTTTCAGGCCAACGGAGGCACCTGAAGACTTAGAGAAAGATGACACTGCCAGATGGCATGGCCCAGGGAGAGGATGAAATGAAGGCTGCGGGGGATGCGTACACTGATTTCTCCAAAGACTTATAACCACGACGAAGAAAGAAATAGCTCTGCCACAAGAGAGTCTGATGAGAAAAGTCATTTGCTACTGAAATGTAATTTTAAAAATGTATTTAATACCACTTAACAACACAAGCCTGTAATATCCACTTATCTAAACTGCTTATGGATTACTTGCTTTTCACTTACTAACCTACCCACTAATTTCTACAAAAAATAAAAATACAGGTCAGGCTTTTGCTACCAGATTTAGTTATTTTACTATCAGACAAAGATGAGCCAGAATGGTTATCAAGAAAAATAAGGGGGGAAAAGAGAATTGGGAAATCTTAGACATTGTATTAAAACAACAGTTTTTAGGGTGTTTGATTTACTATTCAACTGTGCGCAGCTGCTGCTGTGAGAAATAGGAAGCATGCCAA
>NW_009601779.1:0-32495 GCF_000690535.1 Cariama cristata | reverse complement strand
GAAAAAATTAACGGGTGGGGGAGGTTTGCAGAATCAACTGGTTAATGAGATATGAAAATTTTTATGAGTAAGCCCGTGCTGAAAAGCACTTGTTTGTTTGATCCAGCTTACTGCTTACCCACTGACACGGCAATTTGGGTACTCTCTCCAAAGGACTTAACCACCAAATGTGAAATTTAGATAACATTTGGGTTTTTCATGCACTAATTTAGACCCTCTGTGCTTCCCCCTCCTTATCCTGCAGCAGCGTAAAACCTGCTGGGGTCCTGGCATGCATTTCCTCCTCTCAGCAGGCTGCAGTGCAGAGGAGCACTTTATGAAGGGGAGCACTTTCCGTGGGGAGGGCAGTAAATGACTCAAGTCCTACAGCTGAATAGGGAGGAAGCTCAGCAGGGTGAGGTAAGAGATGTGGGTTTGAATGCCTTCAGGCAGAGGACAGGAGGGAAGTGGTGTTTTCAGCACCCTGCCTCTCCCAGGCTGGTCCCATCTTCCCTCCAGCCCCGTTACAGGGCAGAGAAGAGCTCTCCTTTCTCCACTTCTGGGGGAACGATTCAGGGTTTGAATGTCCATGGAAGATCCAAGACCATGAATTGTTAAAAAAGGAAAACTCTCTGCTTGCTCCAGAGGAAGAACCCCTAACTCTTTAAAAAGTCCATGCCTTCCCTTGGCATTTCCTATAAGACTGCTTAGGCAGTCCCCTGCTGACTGTCCTCACCTGTATGAATGCCATTCCTGGGCACTGAGCAATTTGCAGACACTTTGCCTGGCAACCTAAGCACCAAATTCAGGATTATTCAGCACCCTGAATTTAGGAGCTGCATTATTGCCTCTTAATTTCTTTAGATATAACCTAAACCTTGTTTTGTGGTCTAAGCAAGAAAAGACTTCAGCCTCCTCAGAACAAGCCTGGCTTGTTTGTAACAATTTCTTAGCTTATATTTTACCCAGTTTCTTCCATGAAAAGCCCCACCATACTTACAAATGACATTGACATTGCTTTGTGTTGTAAGTGGCAAAGGTGCGATTTTCAAGAAAAATAAATGTCCCAAATTCTCTAAAAACAAAACACAAACCCTGAGGCGCATAGCTCAAGTTTGTACCAAACCCCGAAATCTTGGTCTGCGATATTACCCATGAGAAGGAGGAGGGAACTGGCACCAGCAGAAGTCCTGGCTTTCATCTTGGTTTACTCATTGCTGAAAATCTGCTGCTGGAGAAACTTTTCAACCTGAAATGCTCATTTGTAGTTGATTGATAAACTCCCCAAAACAACGTTTTATTGTCATGTAGATTCAGTCATACCTACAGCTACTAGGCAGCTAATGGGCTTGGCCCCAGTCTACTACTAATGATATTAATGAAGGGTTATTTTCTAGAACCTGTTCAAATAACAAGCATTGAAACTAAGGATGAAAGCAGTACGCAGTGCTCCTTTACAACAGTGCACTTTGAATGCCCCTGTTTGCATCTGCTGCATGGTGAGAAGAATACCCATTGTGTCGGTACTCCAGAAGGCCTCACTGTAGAATATTAGACCTGAGAAGTCATTTATTGGGATCTTATCTTGCATACCTAATTGAGATGTCAGGCCACCGCATTTAAACTATAACTTGCAGACTAATTAAAGGCAACAACTTAGTGCTTACCTAGGGATTCAGGGAGATTGCATGATGACCTGCCTGTGTTGTAAAGGGAAGATTAAACAAACTGAACTAAACAATGTCTTTATTTTCCTGGCGATGCCTGATTTGGGGGAGTAATCCCACTTTATCCCCAAACATAAACCTTTTTGTTATTTAGAGGGATATAACCTAGAGGTGCCTTTTGGACCTTTTCACATGGCTTTGATGTCCTAACAGTTACTAGCCTTAAGCTTGTTTTTTTCCTGTTTTATCTTTCCCTGAATTGTTTCCAAGCAGCTATCTGGTTAGTGGGAAAGCCTCGCTTTTTTGCAGGGAAAATTGCAAATGAAACAGATTTTTATATATGGCGTACTTCCTTTTATTTGCATATGCATATCATCTTCAAACTCCAAATTCTAATCCCTGCATTGAATAGCAGTACATGGGATCCTCCTGCAGAATAGCAGATCTGAAATGGCAAGTTAAAAGCTCAGGGGTCACTGCTGGGACAAGAGGAAGCAGATGGCAGTTTGCATGTCTTCATGAAGATGATGATGATGCCTCGATTTCACATGGTGTGGAAGGAGGGAGGCAGACACTAAATATAAAAAGCAGGAGTTTATTTGACAGTCTTACGAGAATGGTAACTGGAGGCAAACATTTGACACTGACACGCTGGAATGCTGTAAAAATTTAATTAGATGGGTACATTAGTCATAGTTGTATTAGGGGGTTCATATACTACATGCAAAAATGCATGCTGCAGTACAAAAGAAATATTTAAATCCTTCCTGTAAATACCATTTCCCTCATTATTGGGAAATGTGGTCTCAGTGGGACCATTGACCATGTCATTGTATTTACAAAAGTATGGTTAGAATGAGATTAACAGCATTTATGGGAAGGGTTTTCCTACACATATAGGGAAGTTTCTGCAGCCAAGTTGCAATGAAGTAGGCATATGTGGCTGCTAGCTGGTTTAATGTAGGGTTTACTTCTATGCTGTTAAACTGTCTTTAATAGCCTCGTGTTCCCTAAAACAAGGGCTATTGGTGAGCTGAGATGCACTGAAGCATGTCAAGAAGGTCTAGTGCAATTTTGCTTGCCCCTGGAAACTGCTGGGGAATGCTTTATGGCTTCACAACTGTCCCAAGGAAAGCTCAACAGAATTGCTCACTCAGTCTTGGTAGTTAAAAAGCATTTTCACAATTGGGTCCTTACAAGGTGATCCCTTGGGACGAGATTTATTTGGAAAGTTCATCTGAATCCTGTGCAGATGGCACTGGTTGGGGCTTCTCATAGCTCCCAGTATGGATATGCATGACTGTGATTAAAAATTCCAATAACTTGCAAGACTGATGGGCATTTTCTTTATTTTCAAGCTGCAGCTATATCCAAAATCTTGCAGGGAGGTACCTAGATTTCAACAATCCTCTTCCACTTTGTGGTGAGCCAATAAACCAATTTAGTCTCAATATTTCCCACATGCTTGACATAAAGAACTGGGTTACTGTGGGGCCCCTCCAAAGCCTGCAGAAACCAAAGTCTTTACAGAAAAGCTTTGAATGTGAAGATGAAGGGGGGAAGTTAGTTCCAAAACAAAGAATTGGTAAACCAGTTAGAAATCACGGTTAAAAGGATGTGCTTAGCTCTAATACTGTATACACGCTGCTGTCTTTAAAATCCTCCCTACCTCATAGAATGTACTTGTGTCTTTCTTCGGAAAAAATGCATATTTCAAGTCATTCGCAATGATTTCTTTTCAGAAAATCCTGCAGAAAAGGAGTTTGGACCATTTCCCTTGCTTTTCTTTCCCTTCAGCTTTGCTACATGTGGAAAATAAGGTAATGTTTTACTTTGACAATGTTCATTTAGTAGTAAATAAGAAAATAATTGGTCATGTTTTATTTTAAACAATGTTTCAGTTGTGACATTCAAAAGCAATTATGAGATTGAGATACCGGATAGGAAAAGAATAAAACCAAAAGATGACTCAAACAAAATCAACTAATACTTTGTCTTAATCAGTGTTTGGATTGTTCTGATGAATTTGATATCAGTTTTACAGAAAACGAGAAGGCTATACTGGTGATCAGTTCATTTCCCAGAATTCAGTGAATTTGCAGAGAGGATACTGTTGTCTGTAATGACCTGTAAGCATATAAAAAAGGAAGATGCGTAACTTCTGAGGAAGCCAATTGTGACCCTAGAAAATCACATGTGTAAATACCAGGAACTTATGTCAGAGGGGTGGGGGGTGAGGAGGAGGATATCCAGGATTATATACATAAAATAATGAACAGCAGCCTGTGCTTTTGATTGAAACACTAAAATGTGGATCAAAATTCACCTTCAGTCTGGTGTACCATTTACAGAAATCGGAAAAAAATGTATGACACCGGAAAGGGAAGGAAAATGAAGTCCAAACCACAATTGTTTTAAGAAGACACTTTCTTTTCTAAATCCCAAATAGAAAATCACAGCCTTACAAAGAGTCTTGCCCTTTATTGTCATGTTGGTTGTTTAAAATCAGTAGATCAGTCAGACCAACTGAATCGCTCCGTTGTAAAGGATAAACAGCCAAATGACCACAAATTGATTGCAAGGCAGATGCATACACACACACTTTTTTTTTTTTTAAACAGGGAAAAGACCCTACCTTGGTCTAAAATATCTATGGTCAAACTTCCCCAAAACTGCTACGGTGAGAAGAAATTTGGAGCTGTAGGGATATTTTGCCATGGGCAAAGGTGTCAGCTGATAACCGCATCTATTCTAATATTGGTATGAGTATCTATCTCAATAAATTTGAGGGATCTCTGCAGGAACAATGTTAGTGGGTAAAGATCTCTAGAGACTTGATTCCAAGGACATATTTAACCATTGCCACTGCTATATGACAAAGTGGGATTTTAATTTGCATAACTTTGGAGAAAAGGGCGTCACCCAAGAAAAGCAAGACAGAGAATGAAATGAAATAAAAAATATTCTGGATGAAAATATGTAAAATTTCCAAATGCTAACTAATATTACACTGAACAATGGTCTTCAAAAGGAAGTGAGGCAAAAATGCTGTTACATGGGTCTTTTGAAACTGGATAGAATAAAAGCTCAAGAGCATCTTCCAGGGCCATTAGCACAATGATAAAGAAAAATTTAGAGTTCTGAGTGAGGTCCATAGCAAAATTTTAACATGGTAACACTATCGTAGACAAAAAATTGAGTTTAAATAGTCCACAGCAAATTAAACAAATAAAGAAACAAATAAATCATGAGGAAAAAAAAAAGACACTATAGCAGAGTGGTTTGGATGGAAGTAGAATATAGGATAGGTCGCTTGTTTTGGATTGTGTGCCCACAGACAACACCTTGCCACTCACCAACACTGCCTGAGCAGATAGCTGTATGAAATCAAGGTCATAACACACTGTTCCTCAGTTTACCTGTCTGCTAATCATGTTGGTTTAAGTTCAATGAAAACTAAGGCTCCCACTAACATACAGTGCTGCAGTTCCTCAGTGACTTAAGAATTTAAGTCTCATTTGCAAAAGTCTGACAGACACATTTGAAAATTGGATTCATAATTAGGAAACCAGACAACTGGACTCTTAAGATCATTAGAAAGATATTAGGTAAAACCTTCAAAGTCAATGGGATTTGTACACCTTAGTCACATAAGATCCTCTGAAATTTTTCCTTCGTGTCAATCTGCATTCAAATTAATTCTTCTCGCACTTGGCTATAGTGTGTTTGTCATGACCACTGAGCATGATAAATCAAATCTCAAAAATCCCATAGGAATAGGAATTAAATAAATGTCTCCTTAAAACACTTTATTTCCTGAAACGTAAGAAAAATTATGACTAAAACACAGGCAGAAGAAGAGTAGCTTGTTAAATCAGGCTGAAGTACTTCCAGCTCATCCAAAGCCTGTTCCCAAGTGAGTACTGGAAGATCAGAAAGCTGTGACTAGCAGAGCCTAGGCAAAAGCAGATGTTGCGTCCAGAGCCCTCATTGTGGAATTCAATAGCTGGTTTGGTGAATCATTTGAACTGGTCACTTGGGAAGGCAGTGCCAGCTTAGTTTATGGTAAGTTTGAACAGTCCAATGTTTGAACAGTATATTCACCTCTTACTGGAATAAAGAGGTTGTGTTTGTAAATAAGATGACAAGTTGTACCATACTAGGGTCTTTTGCAACTGGCAAAGCATTCCCGTTTTCCATAGAAAAGGAATCATTTGCCTGGGAAGAAATATCATCTGGCAATATTTCTAGAGCCATGCTTCAAAGAGAAATTTGAAGCCACTCTTGTATAACGTGCAGGCATTAATCACCAAAAACAAAATTCTCATAAACAAAGTAATCCAAACCAGTAACACAAACCCAGTTCCTCTCCCTTGCTGAGCACTGATCAGTGTGGAGCACATCAAAATCTGGGTCAAACCTCCTTTCAGTGATAGAAGGGTCCTTGGCCCCATTGCCCAAGGATCAGCCTGTGCCCTTGTATCTCAGAGCAAGAGTGGAGCGTTACCGAAACCTTCCGGCAGTGCAAAACGTAAGCAAAGCCAAGGAGACTGGAACAACAAAAATAGCATCAAAGGAAGCAGAGAAAAATGTTAGCTGCCCAGTGGTGGGAGCAGCAGAATAAACGGCTGCATTATAGGACTGTCACCTGAGCCGATCAATGCTATTAAGACCGAGTCAATCTGTGTCTGTACAAGTATAGCAGTGCTTGAATGATGACAAATCTCTGGGTCCAAAGGGAGACATCCTTCACCTTGTTGAAAAGTAAGGAAGCGGCTGCTGTGATCAGTTTTGGCAAGCGTTTCTGATCCGTACCTGGACTGTTCCCATCAGATGTCATGTACTGAAGCTTTATGACTTCCCACGTAATGGTGCTACCGCCATGCTGAGAGCCTGAATTGCTACGGACAGGCAGTGTTGACTGCTGTCGTTTCACTAAAATGAATAATTATATATCTCCCATTTGAGCTGATTGTTTGAAAGATGTGAGAGGAAGCGCGCAAGAGAGATGCTACCAATAAGGGAGCTTTTAATGCAGCTAACGTCGCCTCTGAGGAAAACTGGACTGGAGGAACGAAGGGTGGATTCTGGTTCATGCCATCAGGGGTGCTTAAGTGGCATATCTGTGAGCTGGTGAGACTCTGAAGCAAACTTTTTTATGGAGGGAGGAATAAGGGGGCCTTTTTCCAAGCCCATTTAATAACCCAGTCTGCAAACAATCTTCTCCTCTCATTGCTGTTCTACCCTTTATCTCTCCTTCTTGGCATGATGCCTTTTCCCCCCCAAAGCAGCAGCTGTGCACACTTGAATAGTAAATCAAACACCCTAAAAACTGTTGTTCCAAAATCTTTTCAGATCTTTCTCTCCTCTATTTCTGTTCTCTTTTTCTTGCTAATGATTAAGGCAATTGGCTTTTTTTCTTTTTTTTAATCTGATGTGAACTAATTTTGTGTTGCAAACAACTTGATGTATCACAATGTCTATCAATGAAAGGACGTAGAGGTACATCTAGTTCATCCCCTGTCAGTGCATGAGTTGTTGAGGGGGGGGCTCTATCATAGGAAATGCATGGTGGGGGGCTTCACATTTCCTCTGGGAGCAGGTCCCAGATCATCTTGTGAAAGGACAAGGAAGATGGTAACAGCCTGGATTTCCAGGTGATAGATAGCAATAGAAATACACTCCAGTCAGGGCTGATTTACACTAACCAGGGACCTGAGCCCAACATCATAAATGGCATTTGTTTTTATGGTTTCAAGACTATTTCCACAACAGAAATGCCTAGAGGATTTATATTGTAGAGAGGAATGAAGACAGAACAGCAAAATACCAGATAATTAGCACCATGCAGTATATCATATGCTTTTTGTTGAACTCAACATCCATCACAGAGTAGCAGTGAGTTACTCCCTGGAAAAACGGGTGCATTTTTTCCCCATAAAGGTTAGATTTACAGAAGGTAACTTAGTTGATAGAAATCCTGAGTCTCGCCCAAAATACCTAGCAGCTTAACTGTTCCTGTATTTTGAAACTATTGCAAGAAACTCATGTTGCACCTTAAAAAAGATCCAATTTGGAAAAAAAAAAAAAGTGTATCATTCTAGTACTGCCCCTTTTATTTGCATGAGATATTTGAGCCTATGGATAGCTTCTCCCTTTAGTATGTACGCCGGTGAAAGGGATGTGATGGTAAAGCTTTGGCTGTGAAAATACAATGTATGCTTTATTACAAAGAAAACCACAGTTTGAAAACTAGGGAAAACTCTGATTCACCAGCATGACTCACACATGCACTATAGAGCCTGCCGTCTCTTTAGCAAAGATGCAAGCCCAGCAGCATGTAAGTACTTGCAGAGAGAACATATTTTCCCTAAATGAATGATCTTTTCAAGTGCCTTATCTTACCCATTTTGAAGGCAGTGGAAAATCTCGCACTGAACTTTGGACAAGGCCCTTAAAGGCAGGAGGAAAGTCAGTAGACACCATGCAAATATCCACAAAAATGACTCAAAGCCACTATCAAGATAATATTATCATAGGAGATGGGAAGTTAGATTTCTGAGAAGGCTGTTATGAGTTCAGGGAGGACCTGTTACATTGGCTAGCAATGATTGTGATTAGCAAAGCAGAACTTTTCAGGAAATTAATACTTTTGTGTTCCCACCTTGGGACACATTTTGACAGGTTCTCAATTTCCATAAATGCATCTGAAAGCAAAAAAAATTCAGAGGATTTTTGGATGTCTTAGAAAAACAGAAACAACTAGACTGGAAAATACACTTGTTTGAAGGTAACAATTCAGTTGACTGCAGCGTAAGGGAGTTCAAAGGAATTTCATATCCAGGGATGAAATAATTTTGTTACATTAACTCCCAAGACCAATGGTCCAACTGATTATAATAAAGTGTAATACAGGAGTAACACGGTAAGGAGTCAGGCTGTTAGGGCCTGCTGTC
Source organism: Cariama cristata (assembly GCF_000690535.1). NCBI lineage: Eukaryota > Metazoa > Chordata > Aves > Cariamiformes > Cariamidae > Cariama > Cariama cristata. The sequence goes on along the minus strand of NW_009601779.1, from coordinate 23,893 downwards.
TAACAGAGCATCTGCTAGAGGAAAGAAACCTCTGTGAGGTGTAATTGCAATTCATTTTGTCTGCTGAGGCTACGAAAAGTAACGTAAGTATGTGCATGGGCCTTAGAGGGAGGAACTCAAGGTACAGATGCAGGTAAACTTGTTTATTCAACCCTCTCAAATAAATGGCTTCACTTTCAGAAATGCAAAGCACCACGTTGCTCTCACTGAACCAGCCTGACAGGGGAAGGAGCCAGGTTAGTGCTGCTGGTTTCCCACTCTCAATCCCAGCCATACCTGATGCACCCATTTTTCCAGTAAAAATAAATCCTGAAATGTTTATTTTTAATGTAGTTAACATATTAATATGTTAAAAGAACAAATATCTTATTGTGGTTTCCAATATTTTTTCCTTTGCTTTCGGATGGGAAACTTCCATTATATTTTGAAAATTCTCAGTAGGGAAGGAAACTGTCTCAGTTTAGCACACAAGGAAGCTACTTTCACCATTTCTTTCTGCGTTGCTGTGGCTGTGTTGAAGCCACCTCTCTGCCCTGGGTCTCTTTGAAGCCATTAATTCTGTAATCAATAGATTACATATATATCTCTCTGCATATACATATCTTCTGCTTGAGCACACCTGCATGCATTCAGCTCTACTGTCTGTGAACTGCAGGTCTTTAGCTATATGGGCTCATTTTCCCTGGCTTTTGGACTCTAAATAGCATCTTACCATGCCTCTCATCCACATATGAGAGTCACAAATTGGCTGAAACCTTGGCTTTTTAGCTTGAGCCGTGGGAGTATCAGGCCAGGGCTTACACAAACAGTAGCTTGGTGTTCCTCAGCAGAGAAGGCAGATGTAAGATTAAGTCAACCCAGATCCTGCACTCTCATCTCTTAACCACGCTGCACTCATATGAAAGGTCATCTCTGTCCCATAAACTCTCATGCTTGTATTTCCCAAGCTAACAAACTCCTCATTTGGTTTTCAGAGCTGCCTGGAGTCTTTCCATGCTAGAATTGCTTAACTGTGGAGTTGGTGGTGATCATTAATGAAATGTATTCCCTACCATTTCCACACCATCAGCTAACTTAGCTTTGGACTTCAGTATATTATACATTACTTCTGGGTAAAAATAGAGACAGTCCTCTCCGTTTCATAATTTTAGGTTGGACCTGCAAACTTCTGAAAGGCTAGAATTGGAAAGTATTATTTAACTTCCTTAGAAAGGACAGAAAATAGATTAGTAGCCATATATGAAGGGTGAATTAATGCTAATTAATACTTATGCAAAACTTCTACATAGGGAATTAACACGAGACATTGAAAAATGTCTTTTGTGTTGTCTGAAAAGAGAGCGCTGCATTTTCCTCTTCATAACAGATTAAACATTTGTATTCAGGGTTCCTGGTTCTACAGGTGTTAGACCTATGGTTGACCAGAGAATGCCATTAAGCAGAACTGATTTATTTCGTAGTTCACAACATTACTTCTGGGGGGAGAGGGCAGGCAGGAGGCTGGACTAGTGGGAGACGTTATCTGAGGAATGCTGCCCTCGATTCCAGTGCAGATGGGATTTTGCCTGGTGCTGCATCCCTGCCTGGCACCTGGCTCATAGCTTCTCTGGAGCAGTTATCCACGAATTGAGAAGCCATGAACATAGACACATGAACACGCAGCTATTCAGGATCGTCTGTTGGCACAATCTGACACAGGGATGTCCAGTGAGCTGGTGAATTAAGGCACATTTATTTCTACAGCCCAAGAAAGAAAAACCTATGGGATTACAAACATATACTTCCCTAACTAAGCAAACAAAAACCTGTTTCTGTGGCCCAAACTCCCATCTCTGGATCCTCAGCAAGATACTTCAGCTATTTTAATACCATTCTCCCATTTCACTGTCACCAATGACAAAAACGGCAGGGTACTACGACCACAGATGGTTTATCCCCATTTCTTTGCTGCCCCTGTGGTGACACTGACAGTACTGTTTTTACAGTATTCCTCAAACATCAAGGAAACACATATAGCATGTGTTGAGTGGGATAACCCCCCACAGTCCTTTGCTGTCATTACCCTAATCCGGCATCCAGAGCGTTTTGAACTAAAGCTCTCCTCTGATGGGAAGAGCAATGTTTTCCAGCATTTCCATCCAGAGATTCCTCTCCTACATTGCTGCATAATAAACTTGTCGTAAGAGGGATCTTATGCAGATAGGTGCCTGCATTTATGCTACAGAATTATTTGTTATATACAGACGAGATTATGTGTTCTCCCTCACTGAGCTAGATCCTATCTCAAGGACACACCCCAAGAGAGAAGGGGAGGAAGATACTCCATCCTGAATTCCTGTTTTGCTCCTATACCAACAGCAGATACTCACACATCCCTGTTCCTATACGGACTAGATTGTGCTGGGGTGGTGCAATAGTTGGTCTTTGTCTTTCTCCACCCACCAGTTTACGAGTCTAAACCCAATCTCACAGCAGCCACAGAAATGTCTGGCTGCCCCTTGTGCCTTTACAGGAGCTCACATTCCACAGTCCAGCTCGGGTACTTGTGTTTCTGTGTATGGATTCAGGGGAGCTATGAACATGAATCTGCCTGGCAAGATGAGAGAATACACATAGAGAAAGTGTGTAAAAAAACCCCAACAACAATGAACATTTAGAATAAATTGCAAATAGAGGTGCATAAGTTGTGGTTAGAGAGATGAGACTGAGTGCTAGTCATTATTCAGTATCACTCATTTCTTTCCTCCAAATATATGTATGAAAGCCAGGAAAAAATAATATTTTTATAAACAGGGAGGAGGTTTTATTTTTTAAATTAGAGTATGTTAAAAAATAATCTAGGATGACTGGAGTGAGATTGTACCTATACAGAGAAATTACTATGCAGCTAAGTGAATCATTAATCCAAATATAATGTATAACTTTCCAGCAAACAAAAGCCAGACATATTAAGAGTGAATTGTTTGCAATAGACAGTTACATATTAAAATATATGTATAATTGTAACCTTCTGTTAACACCTTCTTGAAGAGAAGAAACACCAGTTCCAGGCTGGTGTTAACTATGCTCAGTGAGGAGCTGTGTATGTAATAAGAGCAGCAGACATAAGAAGGATTCTTGCAGAGAAAAAAAAAACCCAACATACAAAAAAAATCCCCAGCTCCTATGAAACTGTTTAGCAGAAGTTCCTCCATCTTCATTTGTCTGTATCAAAGGAATTCATTGTCATCTCCAGAGACAAACTCGGGGGAAAGAAAACGTGCTTTATTGAAAGTAAGGCATATGATTTAATCTGATCTCACCAGAATTTCATTCTAGCCCTAGGAAGGTTGCCCTGGTGACATCACACTTTGCATCATGTCCTCAGCCCACAGGCATCCATTGTAAGCTCTAGAAGAGGCTTGGCATTAGTTGGGGATAGGAGAACGCACACGTTTTGGAGGACTGATCAGGGAGAACAAACGCATCTTCCATCTCAGCTACTAAAAGAATCCCAGAGCCTTGGCCTGGGTTTACACTGATTGCCTCCACCTCCTCTAGAAAATCATCAGAGACAGAGAAACAGAGCCCATGATTTGCACCAACCTCCTTTCCCAAACCTTTGGAAAGTACTTGGCAGAGGAAAGTAACTCTTAGGTCTTCTACCATTTAGCCAACTCAATCACCATAAACAGCTTCTCAAAGATGTATAGAAAGTAAAGAAATCAGGTTTCTATCTCTCTTCCCGTTAAGATATTGATTAGAAAAGCCTTCTCATCACCCATTAAACCAGAGGGAAACAAGAACAGAGGAAGAACAAAGAATCCCTTGAATGATACACGCTCATTTCACTAGCAGGCTGGTTTTGCCCCCTACAAGCCCACGGTAATAAGCACCATTATTCTTCTCTACCAAGAATCCCCTGAATAGCCTTCTCTGCATATTTTTTGCTCATTGTATGCTCACATAAATGTAGCAATGCAGCCAAAACCCAACTGCTTTCCTTATCCCATAAAGTTCCCTGTTTCACTCATAGAGAAACCACTTCTCCTGAAAAACAGCCTCCCTAAGCCCAATCCTCTTTGCTCCCCCTGAGCTGGAGCCCTGTTGCAGCCTGTCTCAGATGGGAGCTGGGCCCTTGGGCTTATCCCCAGCGTTGCGCGTTGTTTCAGCCCACCAGGAGCCAGCTGCTCTTCCAAGACAAGCAGCCCACTTACAGGCACCAGAGAAAATGCCAAGATGCCTTCACGTAGCTCCAGCTCACTTCACACACCAATACATTGTGCAGTGCATGCACAAGAAGCTTATGCTCTCTAAGCTCTGGGAGCTTAGTAACAGCCTTTACATTGCTTTTTGGATATTACAGAACTGGAAACCAGGGAATACAGTAGCTCAGAAGATAAAGAGAGACATGGAGAGATCTTATTCAGAGATGAAACTCTGGCATAGACCTCATTGCATCTGCAAGACTTACCAGGAAAGTAACAGAAGCCACAGTCAACACAACTTGTTATATATTCACATTTCAATGTAATTTCCATGTAATCGCTTTTCAGTATTTTCCATCTCACTGAATAAATGGATAGGACTTAAAATCCCTCAGATGATATGGAGTACTAGTTTCCCAATACAGAAGAAGAACTCAGTCTCTCTTACCCCCTTTCCTAGAGCCAAATGCTGGAAAGCTTCTCTGCCAAGTCCTCTGGGCAGGTGCTAGACTCACCCATTGATTGAACAAAGACAATGAGAAAGTGAAGACTGACTTGCTTGTTATCACAAGGTTCCCAGCTGCCTTGTGCACACGTTGGGAGGATAATTTCAGAGGAGCTTTGTTACAAGTGCCCCTCTTTTCCAATCAGTAGGCATCATCACAGCCGGAGAAGGAGCTAACACAGATACTAGCGTTCGAGTCATTACAGTGACATGTAATACTACAATTTTCTGGGCTATTGATTACTGCTGTTCTGGCATTGCAACCCAAAACACTGGAGGAAGTCAAGGGGAGAATGAGAAGATGTAGATTTAGCATGCTGGTGAGCTCGTTAAAATACCTTTGCTGAAAAAAGCTGCTTTGTCAAAATCACAACTTTTGGCCAAAAGGTATGAATTTCGAGACAAAGGTTTTGCAGGTAGTTTGGGGATTTTTGTCTGGGTTTCCAACCTGCCAAATTAGTTCCCTAGTAACCCAGCTATCAATTACGCTCTCTCAGGTTATACTTTGTTTTATTTTAGTGCAGTTTCATTCCGAGCTGCACCACAACCAAATTTTTGAAATGTCTCAAAAAATAGTGTGTTTTTCTGTCCCCGACCCCTCCTTAGCGTTCAGATGGAGGTAAATAACTCTATCATAATCTCTATGGGGAGTTTATTGATAACATAAAATGGTGCATTTTGCTTTCAAGACTTTTCTTATTACAGTCAGGAGGGAGGATGTGAGTCAGAAGCTTTCCTCTCAGTTTCACTCGTCTCATTTATTCACTTGGTTTACTGAAACCTAAGTAGCTGTTAGAGCTAGAAGTCCTCAGGCACATGTGTTCTTTAACACATAATTTCCAAAACAAATAATTACAACTCCAATTCTGAGTGTCACCCTTCCCGGGAGCATCTGATGCATATGCAAAAATGTAAAAACTTGAAAGCTGAAGCTCCACTGCAGCTAACTGCTGGCTCTGTTTCAGGGAGATTTACCCTCTACCCACCGTTGCTTCCACTTGGGCAGACATTTCTACGTCTGGATTACTTTTAGATAGTTTACTCCAAGCAAGCAGATGACAGCAGATCACTGTTTTGTCATCTACAGATCCCTCCAGATAAAACTTACACATTGAACAGATCTTTTTTGACATTAGATGGAGGTAACTCTCAGTTACCCTGTAGAGGAAGCTTTATAATTTAAAGGTTCAGTATTTTGCATTGTTAGGAACTGGCTCCTCCTCCCTTTAGCTATAACACTGACCTAATTATACAGAGCCTCAACGCTACAGTGTGTAGCAGTTTCGAGTTCGCTTGTTATGTGATGCCTGCAACAATATTTATTCACAAGCTATTTCAAATAAAACGTGTTGTTTTACTGCGTTAACATCAAAGCTGAGCTTGTAGATTGTACTGGTTTCATTTCTATGATACGCATACCTATACATTTATGTATTTTTATATACATACACACGTACACACACAGATACACACATGCACTCTTGCCCAAGAGAAAAAGCAGTGCAGGGCTGCTTACAATAACAGCAAACAACTGATGCTTGTGATTTTGGGTCTTGCAGCACGCACCCGTCTGCATGCCTTTCATATTGAAATCCACGCGTGGAGCAAAGGCAGGCAGGTGCCTGCACAGTGCCTCGCCCAGCCGGCCCCAGCCCTGCACCGAGCTCTGCTGCCCGCAGAGATGCCATCATCTCTGCCCCAGGGCAATCCCATTTTCTCCTACCCAGGGTAGCAGTCGTTTAAGGCAGAAGTCCATCTCTTCTAACATCTCTGTAGGGCACTACAGATTTTTATTGCACTTTCTTGCACAGCTAATGGCTAGAGGTGGTGGATGGCTCTATGCCAATCATGAGTATCTTCCAAGATAATTCAAGATGCTGGCCAGAAGCTTTTTGGTGAATTCTTATGTGCAAGACATCATTTCTCGTAGGCTAAGAGCAAGCCATGGAGGTTTTCTCCACACCCGGTGTAGTGCTTGGGGTACTTGTGCACAGTACACCATGCATTCCCAAAACCAACCAAACCAGTCCACTTGTACACCTGGAATGTCCATCTGTTCATAAAGACACATAGCTTTTCCTTGTGTCCGATACTGGTCGAATTAAAAAAAAAAAAAAAAAATCAATGTATACTAATGAATGATTTCAATTATCTTAGCCATGACTAGGTGTATCAAGAAGTAAAGCAGTAAAAGTGTCTGTTACCCTCTTTCTAATTTTCCTATTCTCTGCCTCAACCCCTTTCTTCCTTTAAAAGTTGAAACTGAACTTTTAAAGAGAAGAGTAGATGAAAATCAATACCAATAGTGAGTTATAACATAGAACTTTGTGCCAAGACACATTGAATAATATTGATTTGTCTAAAATATATGCTCATGAAACCAAGGCCTTGCATTTTGAGGTATTTTTACTTTTGGGCTCTAAAATCTTTGCATTCTCTAAAGTCCCTATACTCTTCCTTCCTCCCTCTCTGATTTTGTTTTTCTTTTTTTTTGGTCTCTGAAGGTCTGCATAAACCTTCCTACAACTAGCCAAAGATGAGGTATGGTCCAGAAATAATGCAGGGTCCTTAGTTCCTTTCTTCAATTAAATTATGGGAATGTGAACTGCTTGGTTACAAACATTCAGCCATTTGGGAAGATGGGGCTCAAATTCTCCTACTCCTCACTCTGCAGCATGGGAAAGGAAAACATTGGCTAAGAGAGCTGAAGGTCTTCTCTTCCCTGCCTTGGTTTGGGCCAGTGCAAAATAGTTCCGTCCATACTGTCTTCACAGGCACAGTTCAGCATGAGCCAGCAGAGGCAATGTGAGAAGGTAGAGCCAAAGATCTGAACTGGCATAATAGCATAAATATTGTTATCACATGTACATGGGACAAACTGTGATCCCTCAGACTTTCCCCTGCAGACTCACCATTTCTCTTTGCCAAATCTGAACCCTTCTTGCACAACATAAAGCTTTCCCAGCAGAGGTGGCCTGGGCAGCATCTTATTTTTTCATTGCCAGCAAGTATTTCTGAGAAAGGCTAGAACAGAGCGTGCCAGAGTCTGGAATTAGATACAAATTAATTGCATGTAATTACTCAAGAGCATCGAGTATCTTTTTGGGATTTTAGACTTATTGTTATTGTAATGATGTTCAATTTGCAAATACAATTATTGTAAATTACTCTACTGATAACTTCAGCCTTCCTATTGTGTGTGATCACCTCACTAGATTTCTTGCAGTCTTTTGAAACAAGAGGGGTTTTTAGCCATGATGAAGACACAAATTGACTGCTGTTCTCACAATGGCTTTCTGTTACTCAGAAGTGGGGAACTGGTAAATTATTAGCTTATGATTAAATTACAATGTCACTGCAACATCTAAAAGGTCAAAGTCATAAACAAACTTTATTTTTGTCTTTCACGAGAAGCCTACTAATAATAAACTAACACATATTTTCTTAGCAGTGTTTCCTCTTTGATTTGATTTGATTTCTTATTTTTTAATTTTATATCTACTTGGGTTGCTCTTATCATTTTATGTGAAGCAGGACTGCCAATGCTCCAGGGAGGTGTTGGGAGGGCTAATAAGCCGATGCTTAAAAACCTTTCAAAAGCCAGTTTTCATGTAAAATATGTAAGACTGCTTAAACATTTTCCTTCTTGAGCTTCCTCACAATGTGTAAGTAAGTATTAATATGCACAGAGAAAGAGGTCTGAAAATTTTCTGTACTGGAGTATACATTCAGCTACAGTCACTGATGCTTATTGCTTGCCTATTTGGCCTCAGAAATTCCCTAGGCATGCTGCATCCTGACAATTTAGTACATTGTCTGGTCAATAAAACCTATAGAAGAAAAAGCCCTATAAATATAGGGAAAAAACTATAGCACAGTTAGAAGGGAAATGCTGAGCAGCGTGGAGAGGTGCAAGAGAAAGAAGTTACAAAAAGGATAAAAGGGGAAAGGGAAAACCACTGAACGGAAAATTCTTACTCTCAGAGCATCTTTTCCCCAGAAAATGTTTTCTTACAGCCTCTTCCCTGTGCGGGGAACTGCATGTCCGCCTCTGCGTAGCCTTTCCTCTTTACATTCACTTTCTTTTAAGTCAGTTTTCCAGTTAAACATCTTTCTTCTCTTTGTCCGGCTCCCCTTTGTCAACAGAAATCTCTTTTTCCTCACCATTTTTTTCTTTACCCAGTTTGGTTATTTTTTTGTGTGGTTTAAACTGGAGGAAGGAAAATTCATGTTAAATATTAGGAAAATCCTCTTTGATGGTTCGGACAGTAGAAGCACTGAAACAGATCGCCCGAGGAGGCGGTGGAGATTCCATCACAGGGTGGTTTTAAGGAATGAATTCAACAAAGATGTGCTGGGGATTTCCTAAGCCTGGCTGGTCTTGCCTTGGGGCAAGAGGATGGACTAGATGACCCCTTCAGATCTCTTCCAGCCTTATGTTTCTGTGATTCCTCTCACCTCTCCAGGGTCTGAGGATGTTTAAATGGCTCAGGGTATGTCAATGCTTAATTAAAACTTTACAGCACAGGGCAAGTGTGTAAACCTGTAGACTATTTTTCCAGGGTCACTGTGCTTATATCCAGAAAGGTGCTGACATAAGCACACACAAACACACATGGTGTTGTAAGAGGTGTGCTCATCATTTATTTATGAAGTTTATAATCTGATTTTTTAAAAAAAAAAAAAAAAAAAAAAGGATCCTAACAGGCTCCAGCATTCCACAGTTGTTGAAATGTCACCTCTCAGATACAGATATTGATTTACAGTTTGAGATCAAGTACATTGTATTCTGTGCTAACAAGCCAGTACAACTCTACTCAACATTCCTCAGTGAAGGAGAGGACGAAGTCATGCTTGGTGGCATTTGTTAGAAAGCACTGAGTTTTGTGGGTGTATTTTAACATTAGGCTATGAACTGGGGAGCCTGTAGACACGAGTCTGTTCTGCCTGGGCAACTGGGTGAAGGTTAAATGAGAAGAGAGTGTCAGGTTTTTATTTAGAGCCCACAGGGCTGCAAACAGGGTTTCTGAAGGAGCTTGGTATGGGGAGACTCATGAAAGAAAAATTTAAATGAAACCTGGTCACTTGGATGCTTCTCTGGCATGCAAAGAAACAATTTTAATCTCCTTTCTTTCACAGCTTTATTGAGATCTCCAGGCAGCTGATTCAGCCACTGGCTGATAGTTACTCCAAAAAATTTTGCGTGGTACAGTATGATGACCTTTTTTGAATAATCACCTAAAGTGAGATAACTCAGCTAGAATTCACGTTGTCTGAAATGCTAAAAATAAGAGTCACAGATCCTGGAGAACATATAAGCTGGCACATGGGGAATAAACCCACGATGTCAGTGACGGACAGCTGACCACCAGGGAGGCAGTGAGAACAATGTGATAGCTATATGAAACACAAGATCTCAAAAAAATGATTTTGCTTCATTTGCATGGAGCTGATTTCCAGATCAGAAGGCAAACATCTCACTTCCAGCAAAGGCAATGGCAGAGTTGCTGCTGATACCACTGGGACAGCAAAAAAAAAGTTTTCAAGACTTAACTTGAATGTAAACTTCCAAAAATTAAATCCCTAGTGAAGAAATCTGTATATTTTTCATCACATTTCCATTGGTACTGAGCCAGGTACAACACATGATTGCATTTGCTGCTACTTTTTAAGCAAATTTGAACTCCAGAATCTGTCTCGGGCATTGATCATTGTGTACACCACGCTGGGCACACAATGAATACACCATCCTTAATGCCCCCATCCTTTAGCCACAGTATAATGTCAGGCATGGACTCCCTTTTCTGAGAGTCTTGGCCATGATCTGCTGCTTACTGCAATTTTAACTGCTCTTTTTCTAGAACATTTAGGCCTAGGTCTCACTTGGAAAGAGCCATACACAGAATTAATAATGCCCACAGCTTCAGCATGATATAATTACTTACTGCGCATTTGTTGATAGAAAGACAGACCATGTTGTGAAGAACAGGTGAATTTCTGGTAACCATGAGGTATTAGCAGATTGTCTTAAGATTTCCCTCTTTCTTTCTAAAGCTTCTAACTTGGCTGCATGCTTTACTTAAAAATAATAGATTTCCTTTAGATATCTTGGTCCAAAATTTCTCCTGCTTATTTAAAGAAATGATTGCCTACTGTTAAGATTTTCCTTTGCCAAAAGATAAGCTAGAAGATCTACAGAAACCTTTTTATCATATTTCTAAATCCAAAGCATTCTAATAACATTAACCTTGCAAATATTATACTGAAGAACTTCAATTCAGCCTTTATTTTTCAAAAGAGCTTTTAATGTTTTGCTTTCTGGTGCCACCCTTTATTTATTTATTTACTCTGGTGCTTTGTGGTGGTGGTGGGTGCTCGATTGCACCAGTGGAACGATGTGCAATCAAACCTGCAACGAGACAGTAGTCTCTGATTGTCATCAGCTGCAGCTCATTATTCTCTCAAGGATTCCTTGTGCCAATCGATGATAAACAATGTGTAATCACTTGCAATTGATTGTAAATCAGATTGCATAGACTGGCATGTGGAATCCTTGATGGAATAATGAGCGATGCCTTTTGCCCACTCCTGGGTCTGTAAGGCCCACATACCCCTATCTGATAGCTCCTTGACTCGACTCATCTTGTACGCCAAGCAGATCATGTATGATGTATCAGGCCAAGGTTGTGCTCATATTTGGCATGTGACACTTTGGCTATTTTTTTCATGCTGGTCTTGCCTCTCCTTGTGTGTGTTCCAGGGCTCTGTTTTCCTGGGACATTACCCTCTATGCAAAGTTGCAGAGGCAAAATCTGAGGGGTTAAGGGGATGTTTATGATTCAGTCCATCAACAGTGCGCTAAATCAACTTGCCTTTCTAAAGATTTCTAAATCTCTCTATTTTCCCCTTAGAAACCTGGGTGACAGTTCAGTTTTAGAGCAGTTGTTAGACTGGACAAGTCAGAAGTGACAGAGGAATAAGCCTCTGATGACTTGTTCCAAAGCCAAGCTATGTGGTGAGTTCAGGTAGGTTTTGCTATTTGGACTTTTACCTTCTAAAGTAGTGTTAATAGGATCTGGTCTATTGGTGGTCTGAAAAGCACCACAAAAATCAGTCAGTGAAATTATGGCAAAAATAAGAAGAGACGGCAAATGTCTTCAGCAGCTGCTTTCTGATTGAAGTTCGTGGCTGCCATCAGGCATAACTGGCACTGTAATTTAAAATGTTGGTAACCAAACACTAATATTTTGATTTTAAAAGTACTTTGTTTATCTAATTTTTAAATACATTGTTATTTACCAATCTCCCTCGCAGCTGCTGTAGGATAGTAGATTTCTGGGCCAGAAGTCTTTTGTTTATAAAGAAGTTTGGTATATTGTCATTAAAAAGAGGTCAAGAAAGATCATTTAAAATCAGTTCTCTCTCTGGGTGTTTTAGTTTTTTAGGCCTAGGTGTATGTGAGACCACAATGGTCTCAGCCCAAGTACTGATCTTTGAAGAGAACATGCAATCCCATCTGATTTCCACGTGAAAAAATAAGCAAAAAAAAATCTATTTAAAAATACTCATGGAGTAGGTTGTTCAACTGACAGTGGGGTTTTTTGACTTCAAGCAAGCAGGGTCTTGGCTTGATCTTTATATTTAAATAAGAAAAGAATAACATTAGCATTCACTGAATATTTTGATTGAGATAATAATCTCTATTGATAACATACTTCCTTTTAAACATCTGTAAAGCAATCAATTGGAAACTGATGCACTGCTCTAATCTTACTTTAGAATCTAGTTCTTACTAAGGACTTGAAAACCATAAAGAACCGAAAAGTAGACTTTAATGGAGATGAAGCTCTTCTAGCAAGTATACTTTTAAAATATATTTAAATGGGGTTTTTTCTGAAGAAAATTTTCCTCACAGTTTATGTAAACCAATGTAGCTCCACAGACTCCAACAGAATTAAGTGATTTACCCAAATATCAGTGAGGTCAGGGAGAAAATTACTGAATGAAAAATGCACAGCTAATAATTAAAGAGATGGCCTGGTTTTGTAAATCTTTTTCCGAGTGTTTCATTAGCAGTCATTGGTGTGTTAAAATACAACTTCTTGAAGCTGTGGTGTAGCTTGCAATTGCTCTTCTATGAGCATCACAACAGCCATCGTTAAAGAGATAAAGCACATATATTATCTGCAGCAGGCTTCTAGAAAAATATTATTCCCAAGGGAATTCCCCCGTCAAAACCAAAAAGGGTCACAAATTTATTTCAAGTCTATTTTCCTTCACTGACCAAAAGTGGTATGTCAACAAAGGAAGCAAGTAGACAAGTTTGGGGTTTTTTCCCCTCATAATCTCGGCTTATAAACAGAAACAGGAGATATTTTCTTAGCTTTTTTTTTTTTTTTCAGTACAGTCTTATCAGAGATCTGATATATGTCAAAATTCTCCAGTATTTTAAAAGGTCACATATTTGAATAATTGGTTTAAATTACCTACATTAGAAAGAAATTCCCAGGAATTCACCTCCCAAACTTGAGAACACACTCTAAAACTATGTGAAGCCTTTGAAATGTTACATACAAAATGTGAGCCAAAGCGTTTTGGAAAGGAGGGAGCAATTTCTCACCGGTGTGAGCCGTCCCTGCATGGCAATGACCAGCAGCAATTCACACCGTTGACTTTAACAGCTTCTGAAGCAGGCTCTTATACCCTCTCCAAAATGAATTTTGGTTGTTGAAATATTCAACTCTGAGCAGCACTAACCCAGGACAAGGCATCGCTGCACAAGAGCTGTGTATTTGGGTGGTATAGTATTCATGGGCAGGTGGCTCTTGGATTCATCACTATGAAGGGGATTCTTCAATGGCAGTGGGCTTCATGGGTCCCAACGCCGGCAGGGGCTTAGCAGCTGGTTTTCGTTTTTCCTTGAGGTACACATACAGACAGCATCTCCCTCGCAAGCCAGGGGCCTCCTCTCTCCATCTGCTCTCCAAAGAGACAACTTTCTGAAGGCGATGCTGCAGGAATTCACCATTCCCCCCGCGCGGAGCACGGCGAGGCACAAAGCACAGGGCTGGTTGAGTTACGGGGCTGTAAACCTGCTGTGGCTGGCAGGAGAGCAGTTATGAGATGAGATTTCGTCTGCCCTGCTGAAGAGGAGGGTGATTTATATGTGTTGTGTGTCTGCTCAGGGCTTGAGCTGGACCGACAACTTTATATTGGCTTTGTTGCAGAGGAGAGCTCTAACCAGCCTTGTGATAAAGGGATGATGAAGGTGTGGATGGTATGCCGGCATCTTTGCTGTGCCTACAGAGGTCTTGTGTAAGAGGAGTTGTGATGTGGTGTAAGCTGTGGGAGACATCATACATAGTTTTATTCACTTACACTGAAGCATTTGTATGACAGATATCCAGCATTTTACATGTGTCTCCTATGTGAGTCAAATTGTTGGCCAGTTTACAGAGTGGGCAGGGATGTTCTGCAAACTGCTTGGTAAATAATTATGTCTAGGTTTGTATTAACTGCTTTTGCCTTCTGCAGTGTGCTGATGGAAATATGCAATTGGTGAACATCTGTGACAGGTGCTTGGTTTTTTTCTGGTTTTGTCTTACTGTAAGAAAAACTAATTTAATTACAAGCACCGAAATACGTAAAATATAATTTGTTTCCGCTTTGACATTTGTTAAGGATTTTTAAGCATTAAACAGTAAAACAAGAGCTATAGTTCTGGTGATAGATAGATAATTGCAGCAACTGTGTAGAATGATGAAAATACTAAGGCACGATTTATATCTTCAGTGTGATAGTAAAGAATATACAAACTCTCTCACACTGAAAATTCTTTCCCTGACTGTATATATTGTTTGCAGTGTTGAGCAACACTTGTAAACCAGAGGTGAACAACCTGTGCACATCTCAGAATCAGACAAGATTGTCCATACCAAAGAAGCAAGACTGCTTTTAACCAATGTCAAAAATAAATACAGTGTAAAATATGGAGTGGTGAGAAAGATGTTCATGCCTGGAGATGGATTCAATTTAGGGTTAGTCTGAGTTTTGAGGTTCAGTTGAAAAACTTAAATAAGACAAGGGTTGTGTTCAACTGCAGAGAAATTGCAAGGAATTTCAAATTCTCTTGGTCAAAACCTTCTAAGAGTCACTATTTTCATCAGATTATATGTATGGCATATATAAATGGTCCTCTGGGCTTGGAAGTGACTTAGAATGGAAAAAAAAAAAAAAAAAAAGAGTTTGGATTTCAAAATCTAGCTTAGGTCATTCTTCCCTAATGATAACAAATTCAAGGAAGAAAAAGATATTAAAATATTATGAAAGTGTGAGAAAGCAGATTTAAACTTGAACCATGGAAAGATGATGGGTCTGTATCACTGGCCCATGCCTATTTAACTTGTTACTAGTATACACAGTCTTCTGTCAGCCAGTCTTAAATTGTTGAGCAATGTGATATATTGTTGGAAAGTACTTGGAAAATGTTCATGACTGAAGTGTGATTTACAGGTCTAGTCTTACAAACAGCAGCACACAGTGCACGAGAGAACCTTTTCACAGCATTTTTGAGCAGAGACGCCATGCCGTACTGTGCTTTGCAGGTAGCTCGGTATATTTTTCATCCAAACCAAGTCTATTACATGGTGTGTATTACAGAAATTAATAAAGCTAATGAAATCGGGCACTGTTGGTTCATGTGTGATTCATCAGTCACACACATCTGTTTAATTTGCACAGGTTTGGAGCCTACTTCTCACTTACACAAAACTCTCACTGTTAGTTTAAGAAATTCTCGTATAAAGAGAATCCGTTTTCTGATGCACCATAAAATATCTAAGAGCAATGAACGGTTATAGTCACAAGAGCTATTTTGGCTGGACTCGTGGTAGTTCCCCAGGCCCAGGATTAACACTGCTTTCCCTGCATTTTGAGAACAGAGGAATTGTCAGTATCCTCCAACCAGCAGTGACTAAAACCAGATGTTTCAGTGGAAGAAACCTCTCATTAGGCTCGTAGGGAACGAGCTTTGAAAAACTGGTTTGCTTGTTTGTTTGTTTGTTTTAACAAAGGGGAGTGCAAATGCACCTGAGTGTAAATGCAAATTGGGCTTTTTGAGTTTCATGTTGATACAGCAAAGCCTAAAGGAAATGACAAAAATACCCAGCCAACAAACAACCCTATTTAGTTTGTGGTTTCAGAGCTAAACTCCAGCCCTTGAGGGTCACTGAAGGCAAGTTCAGGTTAGAAATTCTGCCCTTTGGAACTTCTGCTTTTTGTAGTAAAACTCCCAAATTAGTAAGGCAAGTTTCATTCTGAGGAGCTCATGTAGGGCTACCTTCATAGCTAGGTATTTAGCTTGTTTTAAATGGTGTTATTTTGGTTATAAAGAAACAAGAGATTATAAACTGGGCCTGTAAATGTAGCATTGACACGTGTCTTCAAGTTGGACAGGTTTTTAAACAGTAGCAGTAAGGCAGGATAATATGAAGCTCAGATCCAGCAATGCCTCCAGTAAAAACACCACCCAAGGAAGAAGGACGGAGGGTGGTGTGTGCTCTGGCTGTGGATAAAAGAACCGACTTCAGAAACCAGGCATGAAGTGAGGCATCCCAGCTGAAGCAGTTTGCTTTGAAAGTTAACTCCTCTCTCCAGGCAGTCCTGTTGTGTCCCATTTGCGATCGAGGCGTATTTGCCTGACAACTGTAATGAAATAAGGGTTTGCACTAGGCAGGCAAATACTGAGGTAAATATCCAGACATTTACAGTCATGGACATATAATTCAGCACTTCTTTTCCCCTTGTCTGATATCTATCTGGCTATCAATATAACAATACAATATGGGGGTATGGGCAACTAATAGAGGTTGAACGTTCAACTGCAGCCTAGGTTGCGTTGTCAGGAGTCAGTACAACCTGTAAGTAGCCTCTGTGGCAGGAATGGTGGTGCCAGGACATGCTGCCTAAAGGACAGGCGTGGATGAACACAGGACCAGTGCCCTGGCTTGCTCAGCTCATGGCTCTGGTACCGATGTGACAGGGTGTTGGGATGAGAAGTACAAGCAGGCGTGCGGTCTCCTTGCCAATAATAATATCTATCTACCTAACTTCAAGTAAGTCGCTTCATCTGACTCATGCCTCCTCTGCAGATTGGACATTGCAGCTCCCTCGTAGAGGGATTTTAGGGAGTAAAAGTCCTTTAGTAATCCTGAGGGCTCTGAGCAGCACAGAACCCCGTAACAGTAAGTGCAGAGGGGCAGCCTCCACCTCCTTCCTACTTGCAGGGTTGAAAATCCCTACCATCAGATCCAAGATGCCAAGGCTATAGGGAGAAATAGTCATACCAGAGGAAGGGATCCCTGAGGGATTGCACATTTTCTGCATGGATAATCTTTTGTGCCCCCCATTGTGGGTCTTTGCCCAACATCGTGTTCTATGTTTGGGTTCTGGCAGTTAGAGAGATGTGCTCAGACGTGGCAAAACAAAATGGGTCCGAAAAGCACACCACGCAGCAGTGAAAGTTGGTGACTTTTTTTTTTTTTTGATCAGGTTTTTTTCTATTTAAAATCAAAATTCCAGTGAAATAACAAGTTCTTAAAACATGTATTATTTATTTTCAACAGGGTAAAAGAGCCCCTACAGTATTTTGAAAGAATGTCTGTTTTATAGGTCTGCAGTGATAACATGTTGGAAGTAACTAACAATTATGTTATTTTTGTCCTCACTAATAATGCTCAGGGAGCAATTGATGTTTCTTTTAGAGTTAATAAGAAACATTTGCAGCAAAAGCAGGAACTGTGGAGATAAAGCAATTGGCAAGAAATAGTATGTTTAAATACCATAAAACAGCCAGTATCCAAACAGGTGTGAGATAAAGTGGTATAAATAAACTACTCTGTATGCAGCCCATCATACAGCAGAGCTGTGTAAAAAATTGCATGAAATAACTTCTCCCCTATTCAGAGGAAAATACAACAAAACCAATCCTTGTGTCTCCTAATTAGCTTTAGCAGCTGAGAAAACATTGCTCATGTGGAAATTTCTAAAAGTTAAAAGTTGTTCTGCAAAAATGGAAAACAAACAAAAGCAGCAGCCAGATTTGCAAAACTTTTGGAGAAATGGTATCTAAATTTTGTAAACCTCTTCGCCAGTTAAAGCCAGTATCCTGAAGAGATGGTGGAATCTCTTTCAACCTTGCAAAGTTATGGCTGGCCTTTTAAGTTATTCTGCATTGCCTGGTGGCATTACAATACTAGATGATGTCCATGTTATTTTTATTGGTGCTGCTTTCACAAACACACAGACATTTGCCCTTTCTTCATCCAAACATTTGGTTGCATTAAGGGTTGTTTGGTTTAGATTAAAGATTTTCTGTTTTTTAAGACCGGTCAAATGCAAAGTAAATCAGCACGAGCAAACATGAGGTGAATATAATTACCCATGCTCACATGACTGATAAGCAGAACTATGGAAAATGGCTCAACAAAATCCACCTGGTTTCTGTGGCTCCCACAAATGAGAAGCCATTGAAAGGTTTGCCAAGATCAATCGACCTTTCCAATAAGTGGAATGACTTGCATTTGTTGTTTAATCAGCATGTGAATTTGGTCAATGTGTGAATTTTAGGTGACATATTATGATTTCTGTGAGTCTTACTCACTGTCTTTGGATTCTTTCAAACTCACGATAAAGGAAGACGAGAACTTAGAGGTGTTAGTGTGCATGTAGATAACCAAAATGTGAAACTGCCAAATTTCAGATGGTTTTAGAAATCAGAACTTTCAAGAATTCCTCACTGTAACTCCCTTCTTTGTGAATCAGGTCCCTGAACCCAGCTCTGTGCAGTCCAAGTCGTGCAAACAGCCAAAAGAGAAACCACAGCATATCTTTGGAGATTCATTCTCTGGCCTGTAATACAGTGTGACTTGGAAAAAGGACCCCCTCCACTGAAACTCTCTACTGACAAAACCCTCCCCATAATTTGAGTTCTGCATAGCATGGAGGAGTCCCTAAACACAGTGACTTGGTTCCCACCCGGTGCCTGGACTAAGGGAAACATGCTTTATGTAAATCCAGTGTTTGCTTCCCTCCTGTCATTCTGTGCTGGAAAGATTCAGAGGGGCTGATCTGGAGAGTACCTAACCCGTGTTGTCGGTATCTCACTCACAGCCTGCATATGCTGGGATCGCTCTGGACCAGCCTTCCATAATCAGGAATAGGTAGACATCATATCCAGGTGGACACCATGCTTATTTTGGAGTGCTTTGCACCAATCATGAGCAGGGTTCCCCTGGCCAAGACACATCCGAATAAATATGGTGTTGCAGAAGAACTTGGTCCCATGGCTCTTCAGGAGCTCATGTTTTTAGCTTCTAAGCTCTGTTGTCTCAGGTTTGCTGCATGAACAGAGATAATGGTGGTTATATGAGGATACTCCTACGAGATGCCCGTGTGGTGCAGTCAGAGCAGCGCCGTGCTAATCAAACTGCAGATGCACGTGGGGTTCGCTCTGGTGCAGCACCGAACAGATGTGACCTTGCTTTGGTTGTCCAAGCTGGTGCCGCTCTCTGACGTGCACTGTGTTAAGAAAGCTGCCACGAGAGCTCAGAGTTGCAATGTGTGGCATTGCATGGTGTGTACATGTTCTGTAAGAGCAGAGGTGATCAGAGAGCAACTGATACAGTACTGAAAGAAACACAGAAATGGGAACACTTCTTCAAGTCGGCTTTTTTCAGTTAACCACCGATAGATGTGATAAACTCCCAGTGCTGCTGCTAATAAGTAAAGGAAAGGAAGCCAATGTTCTTTTATACCCTGACACATGGTGCATTTTGGTTTCACTCAGAGTAGCAAACCTTTCTTTCTCTTAGCAAGTATTATAAAGAGGCCCACTTCTTATCAGATTCTCCTCTTAATGTTTTTCATTAGAAAACCACAGTTAATTTTAGATAATTGTTAGAGATAATCTCAAATTTGTGTGTAATGTATGCCCCAGTTCTAAGAAAAACACGACATTGGGGAAGGTACTGCCTGCCTAACAGCTTTTCACTTACAAGACTGGTATGAGATCTCCTGTTCTTGTCAAATGAATTCTAGTGTCTTAGACATTCAGCCTCCTATCTCTCAAAGTAGATAAAATTTTAACTTGCTTAGTATTTATTGTCTTCTGTATTTTGTAACAGCTTCTGAGCAGTGTGTTCAGGGACTGAGCACATGTCCTGCCAAACAAGAAGAAAAATGTTTCCAAACAGTCTATGCCAGAATTTGCAATGGCATATCTGACTCTTTAAGCTTTCCTATGGGAGTCAATTTTACTTTATTTGACAGCAGTGGCATTTGCTGCCAGAAGAATAAAGACAACAGTTGTTTAAAAAAGCACGTGTGTCACCCTGCACTATCAAACAATCTGCTCCACATTGCAAGAGATTTAAGATGAAACG
Organism: Cariama cristata; assembly: GCF_000690535.1. NCBI lineage: Eukaryota > Metazoa > Chordata > Aves > Cariamiformes > Cariamidae > Cariama > Cariama cristata. Next base: position 3,761 of record NW_009601779.1, on the reverse strand, counting down.
AACAGATGAATTCCCAGGACCAAGGAGAAAAAGTGTTTCTAACACCAAAGGAGGAAAGAGGTTCATCTACCAATAAGAAAGGATTAAAAGCAGACCGCAAATAGTCCATTAAGCCTTCAGGAAAGGACAAGGAGCAAAACCAGAACATGATGAAAGTTTAGAAAAAAAGCATTATGCATTGCCCTTCCAGTCCAGTTTTCTGTTCGGTATGATTGCTGGGTATTTCGTGAATAGCATGAAAATAAATACAAAATATAGCGGCATTTGGGCCTATAATATGCAAGACATCATAAAAATAAACAGAGCAAAAAGCAGTCTCTGATCTTCCACTTTAAGAAAGGCAATGGGGAAATAGAGGTGCAGTGATTTCTTTGGGATGCCAGAGCATGGTCAGAGAGAAAAGTGAGGGACTTGGATATCCTGGTCTTCATAGTCCCAGCAAAGACATCTATTCCCTGAGCAATGTTTACTTGAACAACCAAGGCTGAATGTTGCAAATATTTGTAGCGGAATTATCTCAACATTTTGAAGACTATGTACCTTGAAAGTTGTGCTTTTCTGGGAAAACTGGTGGAAAGAGTTCTACTTGGCATGCAGAAATGCTAGGAAATTCTAACATCATGCAAGAAATTCAAATCTGCCTTTAGGAAAAGCCAACTTCCTTCATAAATTGGCTCCTTCTCACTGGCAAAGGTGAGTAGGGTCAGACAAAAAAGCAAACACAAGCCTACTTTAAACTTCGTGAGGAAATTTGAAACACCATAAATTTCAATACATTTTGCCTTTTATTGTCAAGTCCTGGCATATTTCTAATAGCAAGTTTCTTAAAGAAAGTTCAGCTCTGCTATTATATACCCTCTGTTTATGATATGTGTGAATGGACGTGTATCCAAGTTTATAGTTGACAGTCCTATCAGAATGTCAGCCAGTCTGGAAGTCTGCAGATTTTTGGGGTCAGCCCCACTTTTCACTCCCTGTGGTCCATGGAAATCCATAGTTTATAGATCTTAATAGAGGGACCATGATGTTTTCACCCAGAGTTGACTGTATTTAAAACCATCAGGCATATACTTTTTACTCTGATACACACCCATAAAAAACATCTCACTTTCATGCTTACTGGGGAGGAAGAATAAACTAAAGGCTGATAGCTTTATTCATACACAATAGTTCTGCTAATAAACCTCTTTCCTTATCTTGCTATTCCTGTCTGGCACCTCAAATGAACAGAAACTGCTAGTAAGATCAGAAGGTGTAATGTTTTTAATAAAGTGATACATTAAACTCATTTTCACCTGTGATCAGAAGCCTTTCTATGTAGACTTAAAGAACTTAAAAGTAAATGTATGTATGACACAGATTAACTAGCCTGGGGTTTTGTAGAATAAAACATTCTGCTTTCAGTGCAGATTATTCTTGTGGTTTCATTAGCAAATTAAAAAACGAAGGGAAAATACAAAAAAAAACAACATGAAAAACACACTTCATGCTTATTAAAAAATACCCTTTAGAAAATAATATATCTACAGCAAAAATGAATTTTAAGATTTCAAAAGTTGAAACTAGTAGGTTTGCACTAATTCATTGGTTCTTGCTGTCACTGTAGTGCTTTTTAGATCAGCAAGGCTCTGCGGGATAGCTCATGTCATGAGTGTGTCCCTCATCATAAGAAAAGTCATAAAACACAGAAAAGATCTCTATTTCTTGTTTTAAAACTATAGGTACTTGTTTGACAGCAAGATAAGTTTGACCAGAAAGTCTGTACTAAAAATCCCCAGGGTGAAATTTAACCCTATATAGCTGATTAACCATTTAATAAACATACTGACAAAAAGGCCAAACCATTGTCTGCACTCTTCTGACCAAGGATAAGGATAACGTTAGCTTTCAAGAGGCCCATTTTGTTAGCTGAAGCATGAAGCATGCTGCCAAAGGGATCCTCTTATTAGACCACCTATCACAGGAAGGTTTATAACTCCCATCTCTTGCCTGCACAAAAATCCAGTAACAAAAGATAAGTTCACATTTAAACACTTTCTTTTTTCACATTTTTCACATTTAAACACTTTCATTTAAACTCTTTCTTTCAAACATCTACTAAGTGACTTATTTGCAGAAATACAGGTGTGGATTCCTTCCCCCTCTCCTCTCCTTCCCCCTTGGCCCCATGCTGAATTCAACTCCATCATAAGGGTGAACCAAGACCACAACGTTCAGTAGGGGTCCACTGCACCGATGGCAGTCAGAGGATAAAATTTATCATACTGGCCTCAGAAGGCACTTTTCTCCCCCAGTCTCCAGCTTCACTTCCTATACAGTAGTGAGAGGATGCTAACCCTGTCACACTCACTTACAAATGGTTACAAGCTGCTTTCTTCACTGCATGGAGATACAGAGCAAAGGACCAGGGAAGTCTGCACCCAGATGACACTCCTGAGCTACCTACAGGTGCAGGGCCTTGCACGGGACAAGTCTGCATTTCATCGTCCACCTATACTGCAATGACAGCACAGCGATAATGATGACTAAAAAATGCATCCCACTTTCCAAGTGCAGCATAGCAGACAGTGGTTTTGGCTTAGTTGCTCTAAACAAGGCACTGATTAGCTAGTAATCAGCAAGTGATTAGCAAAGACAACTGGGTCACTTGGAGTTCAGTGTGTGCATTGTTTGCTGGGAGGCACCGAAATGCTTGTGCTCAGTGTGAGCACACACGCTCATATGATTGCCCACCACAAATATACATTCAATAAACTTGGCTTGGGAAATCAACTTGCGTCCCATAAAATTTCAATAATAAATATTGCAAAATAAGAATCATGATGCTGACTGGCTTTATAAAGCATTATAAGATGTAGATTGTTAAGGGTTTTGATTAAATAGCTCCAGTATGTAACACATAATCAGGAACCCTGTGATATAATGAAGCACCATCTTTTTTTTTTTCAAAGATTATTATAAACAAGCTGTACCATGTTGTTCCACAGCCTAGCCACGATCATTCAGTATCAGATCAGGAAGTACCAAAAATCGCTGATAGCTGGTTTGCATAAAGGACAACTACGGAGCAGTCCTTTCTGAGTACAGGCACACCAAGAGTCACACACAAAACCATAGCTGATATCAGTCAGAAGGTCTTCATTAGGGGCCAGCCAACACCCCATGTATTTACAGACCTCCTCCTCCAAATCAAAGCTTGCATTGATGTTGGTGGGTCAAAGCTACCTCCTGTGAAACCTGTGAGCCTTAGTTCAGCACTTTTATTCTGTTTGGCACCTCCTAGATATCAAGGGAAATATGAGAGTCATTTTCAACCTCTTAAAGAACAGGGCTAAACTTGAGCCTGAGGCAATTTCAGTATCTCCACATTACCCATTGCATTCAGCTTCTGCTAGACTAAAGTATCCCGTGTATCTCAGTAGCTCATTACTAGATATGGTTGAAATCTTCTTTGTGTGTGGCGGTGTTGGAATGGATGTGGTCTCACTTCAGGACAGTGAGGGCGGGCAATTCCCAGTGATGGTATTTTGGCTACCTGGAATAAAACAGATTTCTATACCAACACATTTATCCCTTCTTTATTACAATGCTTGTCACCCTTTAAGGCTGGGCTGGCAATCAAAGCAGATGACAGATGCTCTCTATTAACCGCTTCCTTCCTCAGAAGGGGAAGGAGAAAAGGGAGAGAGACTTACGGGCTAGAAAATTAAAACTACTTTAATAATACAATGACAATGAAAAAAAAGTATAATAATATTAAT
>NW_009601778.1:0-27689 GCF_000690535.1 Cariama cristata | reverse complement strand
GAACAGTTTTGCGACCACCCCATCGAGCACTGCGAGGACACCCGGCTGCACGACGCGGCCTATGTGGGGGACCTGCCCACCCTCAAGAGCTTGCTGCAAGAGGAGAGCTTCCAAAGGTGAGGGGGGGGCTTCTCACACCCCACCCTGCCCGCACCCTCAGCGAGGGCTGCGGAGACCCTCATGGGGACAAGGGGGAAACCAGGTGCGAGGTCCCGCTGGAACGATTTTGGCTATTGACTCCCTGGGGGCTGCTCACCCCAGGCCATCCCTACAGCTTGCTTCTTTTGGAGACCCCGTCTCGCTCCGTTTTGATGGAAGAGGTTGGGAGGATGCTCCGCTCGCCCCCGAAATCATCCCCTGCCATGATCTCCCAGGAGGCAAATCTCAACCCAGTTTGCGAGCGTGTAGCAGCCATGTGTGAGCTCTTTTCAGATCAGGGTAGGAACGTAATACCATGAAAATAGGAGCCTACGTATAATGCAAAAAACATACAAAAGGGATTACAATCGAATATAAACCTGAAACACCCCTATGTTACAAAATCTGCCCAGTGCTAGGTCTGCAACCGTGGGGATAGTTAATTAATTTTCCTGCACCATGGAGAAAACCGCTTAGAGTGCAAAATGTCTCCCAGCCTCAAAAAAAAAGTGTTCTTTCAGCAAAAATGAGAATGAGCCAGCCCCTCTTTCTGCCACCTGGGCAGCTGGGGCTCTTCGGACCCTCGGTCTGAGATTTTTGCCTTATTTTTGTCTGCGTGGGAAGCCTGTGGCAGCAGGGCCCAGCATCGTTCCTTACAGGAAAAAGCAAAGTTTGGCGGGAGGAAGAGGGGTGGACCCGTAGCACCAGCACACAGGTGATGGAGTGAGCAGAGAAGCAACTTCTTTGAATTTGGGGGTAGGTGTGAGGTGGAGATTCCCAAACTACCGAGGTTAAAGGGAGCACTTTTATCATAGGACTCGACAGCTGAGGGCTTGATGTGGGGTTTATACTACTCCTCTTCCTAAAACATGGTTGAAAAAGAAACTGTGGCATTGCTGTCCTAGCAAGCTCTGTAAATGCACTGTATAAAAACTGCTTTGTCCTGTACCAGTTACGTTGGCCTGCATGGAGTGATCTAGAAGAGCAAATCCACTGCTGCATTGGCTAAAGAGCACTTTCACCAGCCTGCGTTGGCCTTAAAGAAAGCCCTTCCTCCCTGCGCGTTCCTGCTAAAATGGTACCCGCAGTGATTTGCGGAGAATTTGGAAGTGAGGTCTGGATGGTTATGAGATTTGTAGGGCTAACCTGAGATCTGGCTGAGCATGACAACTAATAGAGCTTATTACAGAGGGGATCTAAGCAGCCGCCAGCCGGAGCTGTCTCTGAATAAATTGGAAGAGGCTCTTATGCCAGTACATCTGTCCGACAAGGATGCTAATGGCCTACTTATGCTGTTCAGTGCAGGGTGCCTTCACCTCCCAAGCTTGCTCCTTGCTGGCAGGGCTGAGTTTCCCTGGAATTGTATTTATGTCATCCCACGGTGCCTGGCTGAGTGTGGATGTTGCCAGTGGTGTGATACAGATGTACGCCTGCATTTCTGTACATTGCTTCCCTCCTCCTGTGTCCTCTTGCTGTTTCCCTGCTGCTTTGATGACTTTCTGCCCTCTTTGGAGCAGTTTGAATTAAATGGTTGTGGTCCCCAGCGCGGTTGCTGCTGATTTGGGACGACTCCCTGTAAAAAGGGAGTAGGGAGTAATTTTTTGTTGTTGTTGTTAATTTTGACTGAGTTTTGAGGCAGGATTTGTCCATCACTCTGCATATCTACAGCTCCTGACACAGCAGAGCTGCGATAAAGCCCATTTTCTAGGCACTACTCCGGTACATGCCATAGTCTCTGGCTACCTATGTGCAGCGCCTAGTCAGGTTATCGGCAGGAGCTTTTCAGGGCTGCCAGAAAGTGCCAAAAATGGGGAGGAAAAGCTTCAAGGGAGCAGTTTGGGCTCTCCCAGCATCCTCCTCGGGGGCTAGGGGAGGTGGGGTGATGCGAGGCGGCAGGAGGGCTTCTCTGACCCAGTGCTTTCTCTCCCTACCCCGATACCAGCCGGATCAACGAGAAGTCGGTGTGGTGCTGCGGCTGGCTGCCCTGCACGCCCCTGCGCATCGCCGCTACCGCCGGCCACGGCCCCTGCGTTGACTTCCTCCTCCGCAAAGGAGCTGAGATCGACTTGGTGGACGTGAAGGGACAGACTGCCCTCTACGTAGCTGTGGTCAATGGGCACCTCGAGTGTGCCAAAATCCTCCTGGAAGCTGGGGCTGATCCTAACGGCAGCCGGCACCACCGCAGCACCCCTGTTTACCATGCGGCACGCGTGGGCCGGGCAGACATCCTCCGGGAGCTGATCAGGTGAGAGCTCAGGTGCAGGCTGGAGATGGTCCTGGTAGGGAGAAGAGTGGTTCTGCCTCCCTCCCTTCTTCCCTTGGGATCTTTTCCCCCATGGGGCTCAGAGCATCCGTTCCCTCCTCGCCTGCCCGGTGCCTGATGAAGCTGGCCAAGAGATGGACGGGAGAGAGGGTGGAGAGGTGCCCAAAGGGACGTCCTCGTATTCCCCGTCGCTTGGCCCTAGCAACGGGTCTGTGCCCTGCTGTGTGACTCCCACGCCTGTTCTCCTTAGACAAAGCCCAAGAGAGGAGTCTGTTTCTGAGCCCACCATCCACTATTCGGTCAGATCCAAATCTTGCAAAGTATCTCCCCAATCCCACCTCCATCTCAACCGCCAGCTCCATGCCCCTGGCTGAATTTATGAGTGAGGTGGATCCCCCAGAGAACCAAAAATTGTTTGGAAACACATCTCTCCTTCGCTTAGCTCTGTTACTCTCACCATTTTTAGTCCTTGGGAGGAGAGATGGGTGTCACCGGTGCTGGCTGTTCTTGGCTGCCCGGTGTTTGCCCATCACTAGGCCACCCTCCGTGGCATCCGATTCAGTCTCCCCTTGCCAGACACCTGATTGACAGCTCTGTCGAAAGGGTGGCATCTCTGGGACAGGGAGTGACAGCTGTTGCTATGAGGTGATGAACCTTAGCTGGGTGGTGGGTGACCGGTGACCTCCTCCTATCCCTCAGGAAACTTCCTCTGCAGCACCAGCAGTGAGTGGGCTCATGGTCTAGCAGTAGACTGTACAAACTTGAGTTTCTTCCTCTGTGGTGTGCCGTGATAATTTCTTTCCTCTAAACTGGAAGCTTTTTGTATAAGGGACCGTGCTGAACAACTCTATGGGGCATTGACGCCAAATAATAAGGGATCATAAGGGTAAAATACAGGTTATAGAAAGAAATAGTAAAAGAGAAGAAAGTGTGTTTGGATTCACACGGAAATGCTCTACAAGGAATCCCTTCAATGATTGCAAATGCTACAAAATAAGAACGGAAAGGATTTGAATAGAAAAGTTTCAAAATACTTGGGGATTTTCTCCTTTCCTTTTTGCTTGTGGGGAAGTTAATTTTCATAGAAGTCCAGCTTTAAGGAAGCGGGCAATTAGAAAGAAGGAGAGAACGGTCCCCCCTCCTTGCTCCTTTCTCAGCAAGCTGAGAGAAGGGTGTCCCCATTGCCACGTGCGTGTTGGTACAGGGCTCAGCTCACATGCTGCATTCCCGAGAACCTCCCCCAATATATCCGCTAAGGCAGGGTGAAATGTAGCAAATGGTATTTCAGCAGCACACGGAGAGCTGATGCACTGATTTATGTGTCTACTCCTCGGGATTCCTTGCCAGCAATATTAAAAGCAAGATTTTGGAAAACTTTCAGGATTAAAAATTAACTGGAGTTTGTCCAATATCTTTTTATTAGACAATGTCTCTCCCAAGGCTGCTAAGCTAATACCAAATTGTCAGATTGCCCAAAATTTCAAATATCTTGGAGTACGGATTTCACAGATCTATTCAGAGTTGCTTACTTTAAAATGCGCTCTTATGTTACAAAGCTCACTCAGAGATTTTTAAAATGTTGATCTAAAGGATTTGGCAGGGGGAATGCAATGAGGAAGACCCTTTTACTGAGATATAAGGAAATATTTCAGCGTATTCAGCTCAAGGGAGCCTCAGTGTCCTGAAGAGAAAGCCCAACCCAGTCAGACTTGCTTGCTGCATGTGTCTAAATATCACCTGGTTCATTTTTTCTTTTTTAATCATATGGTAGTGCAATCAGGGTTCCTGAATACTTCTACAATTGCTGAACCAGCTAACCAAGCAATCGGTGAAATTGTATCCATTAGTAGTACATACACACACAGCTGTGGAATGATGATCCGTTTTATAAGACGGCTGGCGGCAATATTTATGGTTATATTGCCAGGGTATAGATTACTTTCCTAACAGCTTGTGATGTGATCGTGCTGCGATGGGATCGGACTGTAGTGGTGTACTTGCAGTGTCACTGAGGGCTGACCCAGCGTATTAAGGATGAGAGGATCCTTTTGCCACCCTAAAATGGTGAAAAAGAGATCTGTGAAATCACCGCCATGCCTCAGGTGCATGCCTAACTGTGATAAAAGTAGAATTTTGTATTTTGCTTTGAATTGGGGGTTTCCACCGAGAATTTTGATGACAATAATGGGGAAAAAAAAAGGACTGAAATGAAGAGATGCCTGTTGTCTGGTCAGAACCGTGGCCGTGGGAGGCAGTGGCCCTACAACAGCCCTACAAAAGTCCCACAGCGGCACAGGTGACTCAATCCAAATGCTCATGTAGTCTGATTTTAAGAGGTTTATCTGCAGGGAACATGTGCGATTGCCTGTGGAGAACAGACGCCTTTTCTTATTTAGCCCTCTGTGCTCCGACGTAGGTGAAGTGATGCAGATTCAGCAAAGTGCTGTGGAAGTCCCCAAAAGATGGGAATGTCCCCTTAGTGTGCAGTGATCCCTGGGCCAGCTGCCTGGCCTGGGAAGCGAAGCTGGATCCTGCGGCTGGTGTGAGGACCAGCTCGCATTCGGCAGTGTTGTTACTGCCTAACTCTTCGTTTTCCCCGCATTTTTCCACCCCACCAGTCTCCCAAGATCTCAGCCAAGATGTTCGTGCTTGGGAGATCTTGTGCGTTGGAGTAAAAATACTCTGCATGCCATTTGCAGCTCTTAGACAAGTTTTCTCGGCCCTCGTTCTGTGTGTGCTTAATTTAAATGAGACTATTCCCATCCTCAGAATTGAAGCATTTCATTAAGTATTTGCTGGATAGGGATCAGCACCTACTGGGTTCAGCACAGAGAACTGTGCTTGCCCTGAGGCAGGATTTGCCCCCAGGTGGTTTCCTTATTTGTTTTGTTAACTGCAGAAAGAAATATAATGCTATCTAGGAAGACAGAAAAATGTAATCCTCTGAACGCTCAGTTTGCAATTTTGGGAGGGGACCTGGTGGGTGAAGGAACCTTTTATCCCTCTGTGGGGAGAAGGGACAGGGCTTTGCTTGATGCGCAAGGCTGCAATTAAAACCAGCTATTCCCTAGGGGATTGCGTTGTCTTCCTCCTCGTTCCTATCCAAGCTGCATGTGAAGTAGATGGAGTTAGTGTCCCCGCTGCTTGGGTGTTACCCAGCCTGGGGGAAATAAATGCTTATTTCTGCCATCTCTTCTTTCCGCAGCATTGTCATTTTTCAAATTTCATGCTTTTCCAGAGAGCGACACTTGACCTTTTTGCTCCCATTTATTTGGCTGCGTTCTTCACTTCCTCCAAAAAAATGAAAAGAACCAAAGCCAATAAGCCCCATTTTCTTCTTGTTCGCAACTTAATGCCATCTGGACTTACTGAAAAGAAGTACGCTGCGGGCACTGCTTCTGTTCGTGACGATGCTGATGTCCATTGTGCAGGGCTTTAGCCTGCTTGCATGCCTTCTCTGTGCCACAGCAAGCCTGAGCCTGCTTTGCTCTGGCTGCAGGGCTTACGGAGCAGTTGGGACACCGTGGTACCATACCGTGAAGATACAAGGTACGAATTTCTCTGTGGGGTAGAGTGAGGCAGGAGCCAGTTGCAAAAGGCTTGAGAGGTTTGTTGCTGAAGCTCATGTAAGTCTCCCCTTCCGTGCCTGGAGAGCTGGCTGGTGAACTGTAATGTCTTGTGCGGTATCTAGTATAATATATAACCTGTGAATGGAGCTGTGCAGGATGGATGGGGAGAGTGGAAGATCTGATGCAAATATTTTGTGTTTTTCCAGTTTCCTGCGTGCTCAGAGTTGGCAGGTATATCCCTTCAGCTGAGCTGAATACTAGGGAAAAGGCCTTTTTTTGACTCCCTGATGGGATTTCAACCACCCCAGCTCCTTCGGGAGCAGGATTTTTTCATACATGTTTCACTGTTGAGTGCAGATTTCTGTTTCCATTTCCCTGCTGTTTGTGACAGTCAGATCGATTGCCTGTATTGCTTTTTGGCCTGTTTTATCCTGGTGGGGAAGTTATTTCACTGCATCTCTTCAACTGAGTCATTTGGAAACATCCCTTCTCCCCAGCCGGCTCGTTAGCATCCAGCATTACGTGATGCTGGCTCAGGGCTGAGCCGTCCCTTGTGCCAAGGCTGTGTTTGGCACATCCTTCAGGAGGGCAAGGAAAGATCTTCCTCAGCTGCTTCTCCTCTCTCTGAAGCTGGGGCTGTTGCAGGCAGAGGAACAACTTTGCTTCTTGAAGATCAGACCGTGCTGGATATGGCATTCCCACTCAGAAGCCCCTCCAGGCCCATCTGAGGGTAGGTATGGGCGGTTCTTGGGTCGTAGGCCCCAGAGGTACCAAAGACAGGCAGGGTGCTCACTCGCCAGGTGTCCTTCAGCCTCATCTCCTGCCATTTTGTCACCCTGGGCTGCAGTCATGGTGCTATTGGCCGGCCTTATTTCCAAACCTCTGCTCTTCTCTCTCCCCCACCCAGGTACGGCGCAGACGTGGACGTGAATCACCACCTCGCTTCCCGGGTCCCCAGCCTCTCCCTACGGCCCCTTACCACGCTAGTGGTCTGCCCATTGTACATCAGCGCTGCCTACCACAACCTCCAGTGCTTCCGACTGCTGCTCCAGGCTGGAGCCAACCCAGATTTTAACTGCTGTGGGCCTATCAACATCCAAGGCTTCTCCCGGGGCTCCCCGGTGTGCGTGATGGACGCTGTCCTGCGGCACGGCTGTGAAGCGGCGTTCGTCCACCTCTTGATTGACTTTGGAGCCGATCTGAACCTGGTGAAAGTGGAGGCCTTGGGAGTTGAATCCACGGGAAGGGTCAAAGTCAACCCTGAGGCTCTGCAGGTGTTCAAAGAAGCAAGGGGTAAGTGGCGTTGACTTAGTGAAGTGGCACTGGTTTTATCTAGCTCTGGGATCAGGAGAACTCTTTGTAGAGTTTATTTGGTAGTTAGGTAGTTAGGGTGGGTGTTACCATCCTCTTTTGGGTCTGTTTGTTCAAGTGCCTTCAGCCAAGCGCGAAAAGATCGTGTGAACAGGTAATACCTAACTTAAAAGTGTAAAGCAGTTCTAACACCCAGAAGAGAAAACTGGGATTTAACAGGCTGTTCAGCTGGGCGTTAATGACTTCACCACCCCTGATAGGGCTCCCAAAGAGCTGTTGCTGGCCAGGCAGGCATCAGGCAGGAGAGGATCCTCAGTGTTGCTGAGCTGCTGCCTGCCTCCAGCTCTGTCAACACTGATGGCTCAACCCAGTGGCTTCCCCATAAGCTTCCAGCTGTACTCCCTGTTTTTCTCCTGTTGCATCTTGTCCCTTCCCGTGGTGTTTTCCCTCTTGAGTCCTTCAGCTACCGATGATGCCTGTCTCAGCAGCCCCACCTCTATCTGTAACTTTACCTTTTTTATCTTTCTCCCAGCTCTTTTCCATTGCCTAACCGTGCCCTCAGCAGCCTGAGGCAAGGTTTAGGCAGTGGGGTCCTATCAGAGCTGGGCTTTGGATCTGCAGACCACAGGCAGGTTATGGCATATCCAGTGAGATCCAGTTCTCTGATGCCATGCAGGTGTCCCCTCACTGTTCTTGAGTGATCCTGTGCTCTGTAGGAGGGACCCAAGAAATAGTTGTATCTGGTGAGGCTACTTGGGAAGTAAAGCCACAAATGGCGGTAGCAAGTGGCAGGAGGGAGCTGAGATGGTGGTGGAAAAAGGTGGGAAAAAGCTGGCTTTTTGAATTTTAACATCCTCTGGGAAGCAAATGAGTTACAAAAGAAGTAAACCAGAGCCTCAGACCTGAACGCACCTAAATTTACCTGCTATTTCTTTGCTTTTATAACAAAAAGCGACATCAATACAGTGCACACCCTTGTTCCAGCAAGGGCAGCACCTCATAAAACCTCCAGACTCAGCTGGTGAAGGCCAGGGCTTTGCACCAGGGTCGGAAGTGGGGTTTCCCTCTTGAACTCCAGAGAAATTTCAAAGGGATTCAGGCTGTGGGATACAACCCCCAGCCCCCACCCTAAAGTTACTCAGCTTTGCACGTGCCTGGTTTTTAAACCTGCCTGGACTTTTACTGAGAAGAGGCACACATAAGCTGGAGCAGGTGGTTTCCATTAAGCCTGGGTTTAGGAGGCAAATGGGACTCCTCAGGTAGGGCATGCGGAATAATGGAGTGGTGCCTTGGAGGTCCAGTTTCTGAACCAACACGGACACTACCATCCTCTTGTCCCAGTGCTGGAAGAGCTCTCCATGAACGCAAAAGAAGCCCTCAAAAAAACTAGGATAAGGCCTGAGCTGGCCATCAATGCTGTTGTTTCCCAGGGGGTGGTGTAGAGCAAAAATAAAGTCTGCGTAATTTAAAAATGATTCAAATAGTATAAAGCCTCTCACAGCCTCCCCTGGTATGGATTTGGCAGTGGTTTCTTGAAGCCTGTCATGCAGGGACTGACTCCATGGTCACAACTCCATGCAGTCTCCAACTTGCCCTTCCGAACTGCCCATGTGGCAGCTGTCGTTGCTCCAAGTCTTTGGCTAAAAGGTTTGGCCTCCTCACAGGGAGGATTTGTGCATGCCCAGCTCTCCTCTGCTGCCTTCGTGTTGCTGCGCAGGACGTGGCCTCGGCATACGGAAGGGGTAAATGGCTCCTCAGGTGTCAGCCAGAGCTCAGCACAATTTACACGCTGTTATCCCTCTTCTCTTTCTCTGTCTCTCAATAGTTTTTCTCTGCTTTTGTCCTTGCAGGCCGCACCCGGAGCCTCTTGTCTCTCTGCCGCATAGCTGTACGAAGAATACTTGGCAAATCTCGTCTGGATCTGATCCATATCCTTCCAATCCCAGACCCCATTAAACAATTTTTACTTCACGAACACAGTTAAAGGACAACCGGCTGCTTTCCGGGACAGTTTGATTTGGTAAATGAGTGCGCTGATGAAGCCAGGTGCCAATCCTAACCCTTCTCCCACAGTGAAATACTGTATTGCTCATGGAGTGCACATAATTCCCTGCCCCTGTGATTTTTCCCCTCCAAATTTAGGGTGCAGTGATTTTGTGTGGCTATTCTTAAGCTACCGGTTATCTAACTGGTGATCTCTTGTTTGCAACTGATTGGGCAATGAGGCCGATAAGCGTGTGTGGCTGTTACATGAGCAAATACAATATATCCTATAGCTGTTAGCATATGTCTGTTTGTTATGACTCTACCTCTGTTATTGATCTGTGTTACACACACCTTGGGTCTCAGCGGCACTTCTGCGTGGGGAAAGTGTCCATACTTAAGCCTTTCCTCTTCGTGTAGCATACAAGGGAGCCTCTCCTCACCTTGGTAAGGGTTTTACAACAGCACTGTTCTCTTTCTGCCGTCAGTACCTGGCCTTTCTCTTCCGTATGAAATTTGTGATCGCTGCTGTAAAAGTGGGTGTATTTTCTTCTGTCCTATTCTGGTGTGAAACGCATCAAGTTTCCTGTCCAGTGCTGTGCGTTATTTGGAAAATTGTATCCGTGTCTCTACGTGCTGCAAGGTAGCTGCTGACTTGGCTTTCTTTGTGTAGAGGCCCCATCGCACAGATGGGAGAGTAGCAGAATATGTAATCCTATCCCGTCTGAGTCGTTTCTACAGAGCACCAGGTCTGCTGTGGCAGCTTGGCTCTCCCTCCAGCACTGTAATGGACAAGGCAGGGGCTGGCCAGTCCTCCTCCCGACCGCCTGGGACTGGGTCAAGTCTCGTGACTGCTGCCGTAGCATGAATGAGAAAACGTGGAGAGAAGAGGAAAAGGTCGTTTTACCTCTGGAAACTGATAGCTGCTTGTGGGGATGTGATCCCTATGGTTCAGTCGCCACTGCAGTGGTGGTGGGACAAGGACTGTGATACTCAGATGAAGGCAGTACGTGAACCTGAAAGATTTCTAGGGCACTTTTTGCAAAAGCAATGGCTAAATTAATCTTCTGTTCGCTGTAAAATGGGTTTAAATATTTGAGAGTGACCAGGAGCAACAGTGGAGGGATGGCTAAATTAAACTGTTGTGTTACTGTGCTGGATGGTAGTTGATGCAATGCCTGTGATGATGAAGAAAAAGACACCAAAACGATCTCTAACTTGCCTGCTTGCCATATTGCAGTGATTATGATGTTATTGAAGGCCTGGTAAAGTAGCTGACAATACACAGCACATAGAAATAGAAGTTCCTACCTACCTTTTACTCCATATCCCACGGTAGCAGCATGACCAGAGAAGACCCTCCCAGGTCCACTTAACAGGTCTTTTTGCACGCTGCTTCCACCAGCACTGTGGAAAAGGGAGAAGAAAGGACTTTTTTGTTTTCTTGAAGAGTTAGGAGGTTATGTGCTTCTAAATGCAGTGTTGCACCCAGCAGCCTGGGCTCCTTTGATTTCCAGTGCCTCTACATTGCTGTTTACCTTCATGTCACGAGCTCACAGAAGAGTGTCATTCCGCAGTGAGTCGACAGCCTTTCATCGGGATCTCAGGGTCAGCCAGCTCCTTAAAGGTAGCAACGTATTCATTGTATAGGAAACACTGTCAAAATAGCAACTTTAGAAGGACACAGATGATGGTCCCTCAGGATCTTGGGTGAAAACTCAGGGGATAATTGGTCCTTGCTTTTACTTTACTGGTTCAAGTCCTTTCTAGTCCCTGTGTTATAAGTTGATTTTTTTTGGACAATTTTTCTTTGCCAGATGTTCTTCCCATGCTCATACAGTTGGCAAGGGTATTTTTCCAGATGTGGTCCTAAAGATGTTGGGGATTTATTTATTGTACGGTATTAGTGCCTAGGGACCTGTTGTTGAGAGCTGAGTTAAGCACGAGAGAGCAAGGACAGTAAGACAGCCCCTCTTGGGAGTGGGATCTGGCTCTGGTCGCTCTTTTCCTTGACCCAGTGCAGTAACAGAGAAGTGGGGTTGTTTAACCTACCTCGCATTTTGCTTTCAAATGCCTTTGGCCAACAGCCCTGGTTATCCTGCCACTATAGGAGCAGATCCTCAAGGCTGCCCCATAGACTTGCCCTATAGGTCTTGACACTAGTTACAAAATATTCTTTTTCCAGAGCCGTAAATGAATGCAAAAATCACAGTTCGGTTTCTGGTCCTCCCACTGTGGGATGTGTTTGGGGTGGAGTTTGATAAGCAATGATAGACTTTCTTGTATATTTTATTATCTACTGAAGAACATGTGCCTTTCCAAGATGCTTTCGGAGAAGGAGGAGGGGCAGGAAAAACACAGTCCCCAATTGTTGCCTGTTATTTCAATTCCATGGCCAGGCCTGGGAAGGTCCAGCTGGCCCTTTACATTGCTCTAGTCGCTGATTTTAGGATAAGATGGCAAAATTTGCACTGCTGAGAACAGGCTAAAGTGTGGTGGTTACACTTGGTGCTCAGATACCAAAGCAAAGGATACTTTCAAAACCCTCATCAAGTGAGATGTAACGGCAAGGGTACGTAGCTGTAGGCATGCTTTCAAGGTGAGAAGGCAGCAGTTTTGCACTGTTTCCTTTCCAGGCTTGCAGATGGTTTAGGTTTTCACCATGCTGGAGGCCAGGGCAGCCCATGAGCATGTTGCCTGAGAGTTGTGCGCTTGCTTTATAGAAGTGTTAACATGCCTGAAAGATGCAAACAGGTTGTAAAGCCTCTTGTCACCTTGCTGGTGGAACCATAATGTTTTGCAGGAGCACGGGCTGAACATACTCTCCAGCTCCAGTGCATAGAGGTAGAAAATGAGGTAGGTTGTCTTGAGAAAATGCCATGGCAACAGCTTCTTTGGGTCAACTTTTTTCTCCTTGATTTTTGCTTGTTCATACAGTTTCGCAAACCACTCACCCGTGAGTGCCTTTTGGGTGAAGGTGTTAGGATGAATGTGGAAGGCAGATGCTCCTCTGGGGAGAACTGGCTCCACCTGAAATGAGCTATGGTGAAATGCCACGGTGTGAAGGATGGAGGGTGGCCCAAAGAAATTCGGAGAATTTAGTTGTTAACTGAGTGCCTGGTGTAACTCGAGTATATCGTTAAAACTAAGCCTCTGCAGATGACCTGTTACAATTTTGATTACAGATGCTTTTTGGTTTGTTGACTGTTGTGCCCTTGCCTGACAGCGTCCTACAACGTACTTATGGATAGCCAGCCAGTGGTACCCTGACCGGTCTTGCAACTGTGCTCCCTCCCAGAATCGTAACTCCCGTGTGAGTGAGATTGCGAAGAGCAGCCTCTTCCCATGCACAGAGTCAATACCTGATACTGCTACGGTTCCTTACCAAAAGGTCCCACTGGTAAGCTCAAGCCATGCTGAGGGTGGGGACTTTGACCTCTGTGTTTATGGGTAGTTCTTTTGATCTCAAGCTCAAGGACTACATGAGTCTTCAAATCCAACTGTTGTGGAGTCCAAAGGATCCCCCTGACTATGGATATCTCCAGCCCCAGATCCATAGGTTAAAGGATGGTTCTCCCAACCCAATAGCAAACAAGCTTGAAGTTCATCAATCGCTTTGATGTTTGCAGAATCAAAGCTTTGAAGTGTAGGAGACATTTTGCCCAGACTACCCATCCAACTCCCTTCTTAACTGAGGGACCGTGCCTCCTGTGAAGGTGTCGGTGTTAAACCTGAATGGTCTTTATTTTGGCTTGAGAGCCTGAAGGGAATCCAACTCGGGAGGACAACTCACGTAATACTAAGCCGTAAGTGCAAAGACTACTCTTAGAGTAAGGCCCTCTGCACGTTGGTTGCTGAGGCTACATAAACCCAGCTTTGCCTAAGTGAAGTGGTTTAATATGCAGACTTAGAAGATCTGGAATTTCCTTTGTAGAGAGATAATAATGAATCTCAAAATAGATTCACGATATTCATAGACCTTGGTATCCTGTCCTGTAGGGCGAAAGCCGATATCCTCTGGCTGTCCCTGTCCTTTTAAACCCAAGAAAACAGTCTTCCAAGATGAAATCCGAGTAATATCTGCATGTTATATGTCTTCACACTATATAAACAGCATTTATTTTTGCTGTAACTCAGACTTCACCATTTCCTCCTATGTAGCAAAGCATTCTCTTTTATAAAGGTATTCTTTTCTGTGTTGTCCGTGGGACGTGCTCAGGTAACATGAGTAACAAATGAGTATTGTGAAGTCATGGGAGGGAAATTAAACATTTCTGCAGGGTACATCCCCTATATTGAAGAATGCCTATTATATTTGTGCATAATGTGTAAAGCGTGCATTGTGTGGCCTTGCTGTAAGCTTGAGTGGGATGGGATAACAAGATTTGGGAAATGGTTAAAGAACCAAAACAGATCTGGAATGAGCAAAGCAGATCCAAAGCAGTCTTTTCCATGTGGGCTTTCTTCTTGTCTTTGTTGCTATGGGGGATTTCCAGAGCACGAAATGCTGGTAACTGGTACCCAAATATAATTTCCTGCTCTTTGGGAGTTTTGCAAAAGGCAGAGGAACAGCATCTGTTGGGTTGAAGCATTTTTTTTTTTTTCCCCTTTCCATTCCGCAAAGTCAAGTAAAGCACTTTTTATTCCAGAACAGGCCTTTGAGGTACAGCACCTTTGTAGCCCTTCATGTTCCAGTGAAGAAACCAGCGTAAGAACCTGCCCAGGACAGAATAGAGATGACAGAGTCCCACTTCAAGAAGTTCTAATCGTGATCTCTTGGTTTTGCCCAGGGTAAAATGATTGTGTGCAGCAAGATCCGATCTGAGAGCAGATAGGAGGCATCCCTGGTGGGTCTGGATCCGTGGGTAGCTGAATAAAGATGTTCCAGTGCAAGAGCGTGGTTGTCTGCATCGTTATTTGCTTCGCCGTGGGAAGGAGGAGTACAGGATTCTCTGTGCAGGAAAGAGCAAGGACTGGATTTGCAAAAGCTTGAATCTTGCTGGCCTGGGAGGTTGTAGCTGACTCCTCTGAACGTTTTGTAGCCGCTGGAGGGGGCCGGAGAACCGTGCTGCCTGCAAGGGGTTTTACAGACAAGCAGGCAGCGGTTCTACTGCACCATTGCCAGCTCCTGCCTTGCCACCCCTGGACCGTTTTCAGGAGGGATATGGCAGAGAAATCAAAATGTAAACCGTCGTGAATTTGCAGATGAGATCCCCTCTCTGGAACCCCTTTCCCACTCTGTCCCCAAATCCTCTTTCACAAGCTTGCACATCCTCTCAGCGATGCTGGCCTGCCCTTTTCTCAAGCTGCTTTAGAGCAGCCCAAAGCTCTTGCCTTTCCACCTGATCCTTCGAAACAGGCTGAAAAGGGCTCTTTAGACCTCTCATTTCTGCTACCCCGGTCTGGAAATGCAGCTCCTCACTTTGTCCTAGCATGAAAGTACTCTGAAGTCGGTGTAATTCCTCAAAATATTTTGATTCTTGTAATTTAGCTTTTTCTGGTGTTCTCATTTCAAAACTTCCTGCAAGCTTAAACTGCAAGCATTTCTGATGGCTGCTCTGTTCTTCCTAGGGGTTAGCAGATGTGCAGGCTCTGTCTGCAACACCCAGACAATTTGCCTTCTTTAGCTCAGGTGGTAGAAAGAGCATTTTGGATACCTGAGGATTTAGTCCCTGGAGCTATCTCCAGTCAAGGGCAAAGTCCCTTTTTTAGGATTCCTGCTATTTTTGCTTGGGAGATATTTGTCCGAGCTGGTGCCAGCATTTCCTCTAAAGGCAAAAAGAGAGTTTCTCCTAAATTGGAAGAAAACGATCAAATCGTTTGGAGTGATGCTGATTAAAAACAAAGCAAAGCAAGCCCTAATCTGCGCTTTGAACATCTCGAGCCTCAATATTCCTCTAGCTCAGAAGTGGCTGCCTCCTGGCTCCCGGTGCATCTTCCCCCAGGCTTGTGCAGTGACTGCCCTAAGTTGGTACCCGCGGCCTTGCTGGGCGGTGGGTTAGCGATAGCATCTCTGTGCCGCAGCTTAGAAAGAACAGGAGATTTATCGTCACCTGGGAGAGATCTGTGTGTCTGAGCTGCAAACCTCGGGACGATAAACATGGAATTGTTGAAAGGGCTGTTAGACTCCAGCTGTGATTTTGCATGCTATTAGCCTTCCCCTCTCGGTTATCTCTCTGGAGTAGAGTGGCTGGGGTTTCTGATCACTTCTTGCTGAATTTCATGTAAGGCTGGGGTGAAGAGCTCGTGAGTGAGTCGGTCCTTCATTTATATAGCGGCACCGCAACGTTTTCCTTATTACTCACACTCATTAATCTTATCTTAAGATCTAATGCGGAGTTCCCTTTCCTGCAGCAGCAAGGAAGAGAAGAGGTTTTGCCTTGCACTGTGTGATGCTCAAATATTTGCTCTGGGCTATGAGAACCAACCAAGACTGCAGTAAATCTCAGGCAGTCTCAAAGCATTTCCTCTAGCACGCGTTACATCCACTCCCCCAGTCGCTGCTGGGGAAGCCCCTACTTCTTTAACTTTTTTTTTTTCCTGTTGTTGTTCCCTATCAGCTCCTTCAGGTTTGTCTTCCCTCCCTAATGAGCTCTCTGTTCCCTACAAATTGCAACCTGGAAGAAAAATAAGAGGTCTGCAGCTCACCTGTGGTGTGCCCATGCTAGCCCTGCACCAGGGAAAGGAGGCTGCAGCCCCTCGAGACCGTAGTTGCACTGCGGAGCTTATTAACCCGTCTCCAGGTACACACATTTCCCACTACTTTCAGCACTTTTTTCCCCCTCCGATGCACAGGTCCAAGCCTGATTTCTACTGTTCTCTTTTGCACTTTTTTCCACTTCTTTTTTTTTTTGTTTTGTTTTGTTTATGCTTCAGAGACAAATGAAATCTGTTTTTGTTTATTGGAAAGTATGCTTTATTTTCCCATCGTTGAGCATCTGGTGTTTGTAAAATGCACGACAAATCTTTCCAACAGAAAATCAGCCAGCGTAAGTGTGCCTGGCCAGGAGTTCACGTGTGCCACGATCTTTATCCTAAAAAGGTACTAAAAAGTCCAAACCGAGAAAGTGCAGGCCAAACACGCTGCACAATGGTGAAAAACTACAGGTAAAATGCTGGAAATTCACATTTCTCATCAAATGTGTGTTTAGCGGAGGCTGTGAGTTACTGGAAGGCTTAAGTAAGCCTTTGCCTAAAAGCTTCGTGCAAGAAGGGAACAGTGGCAGGTGGTTCATACCTATGAGCCCCAGGAAGAAGAGGCTCCAAATATTTTCAGAGGATGCTTCTGCCACTAGCAAGTCGGAGAGAAAAATAAAGCCAAGATTGGTAAGACGGAGTAGGATGAACCGTTGTTGTTGATTAATGGTTTCGGCTGTCTCTCAGAAGGTAGCAGGATGATGTACCATCTTTACACAGTCCGCTTCCCGTGGCACAGGCTTTCTATAAGCTTTCCAAACATACCAGGGTGAGGTGATGCTTGCAGAGACGGCGTTTTCTCTGATGGCATCTTTCCACAATCATCTGAAAGCTGCTAAGGGAATTTTGAAAGCTGGTTTCCAGCCATGATTCGCTTGGCTAACTCTGCACTTGCCTTTAATTTTAATAATTTGGCGACATCCATTTATTTAACATTTTGCAAAGCAAGGTCTGCGTTTGCTCAGAGAAAATGAGAGTTGAAGGATGGTAAAATGCCTCCATAAATTGGAAGTTAAATGAAGAAATGGCTTTAAAAGCACCGAGTGCTGTTAGCTCCGTGTAGTGGTGTCACTTAACGGCACTGTGAGCTGCGGTACTGGTTGGAGGCACGGCAGATGAAGGAGGCACAGGGAGTGGGGTGGATTGTTTTGTGGGTGTTTCTGGCCTTTCTGAGCCTGATTTTGTTTGCAGTTGGAATGTAATGATAGATTCATCCCTTGTTTCATTTCCCACAAAACATGGGTTTTTACCAAGAAGTCTTAATTTTGGAAAATTTCAGCAATCGAGCATTTCATATCAGTATGTAAGCAGCTTCTGGAAGTTTTCTCTTATATTTGATCGTATCCGTGTTATTCCATGACGCTGTCTGTAGCAGAAAGTCTCCTGATGCAATAGGTGCAATATTTAATACAATTTTTAGATTTTTATTTTGAAATTACTGATGGTAGCTGCGGCTTGGTCTCGATTGGGGCATACATCTAATGAATTTGTTTAAATTAGTATTTTTTTAAATGAGAGCTGTTTTGCTTTGTTCCCCATTGCCCTAGGATGAAGTTAAAGACTGGGTGCTGTAGTAGATAACCACGCACATTTTCAGGGGTTGCTTGGACACCACCAAGATTTATGGATAGATGCTCTGAAGAGCAATCCCAGGGCATATCAGCACGCTGCCATTTTGCACAGATGATTGACGAAGTCTCGGTTGTGTGTTGGTGCCTGGTGACATCTCTGAGCAGCACTTCATTGCTGGGCGGTGCTGGGTAGGATGAAGCTGCTGGGCCGTGGAAAGCCTGGCTCAGTCTTGAGATGCTGCAGTCTTTGAACCTTTGTGGCTGTGTAACAGAGGTCTTCCTCACATCTCAACACCACCCTAACACTTGGACATGCACCTCTAGATACTTCTTGTTAAGCTGGAAAGGAATTTTGCTTTATAATAAACGTCTTGTAAGACTTTCTGTTGTTTAAAGGCGTTCGAGTTCTTACCTTCATCAAAGCAACCAATAAAGCCGCCTATAAATACTAGCTAGGAAAGCAGAAGTTTCCAATTACCCTAGCTTAACTCCTAATATCAGTTCCTATAATTACCAACCTCCATTAGCACAAACTTTCTTAAAGCCAAAGCATCAA
Source organism: Cariama cristata (assembly GCF_000690535.1). NCBI lineage: Eukaryota > Metazoa > Chordata > Aves > Cariamiformes > Cariamidae > Cariama > Cariama cristata. The sequence continues at coordinate 9,602 of NW_009601778.1, read as the reverse complement.
AGCAGAGGTTCTTCTTTGCCTTAGTTGGTGACTGCCACCAGGCTGGAGGTGGGTTATCTTGGATTTGATGGACTTGGCGGACTTGGCAATGTTAGGTTTACAGTTGGACTCAATGATCTTAAAGGTCTTTTCCAACCTAAATGATTCTGTGATTCTATCTGCACCTTCACGCATGCCAGCTGCTCTTTCCTTACCTGCTGCAGCATCTCTGTGGCCTTCATGACACAATACCCCGGTGTCCTGCCTGAATCACCCATCATTCAAATAGAACTCTAGCCTAAAGGCCATCTGTGAAATCTGAAAGTTGAGAATTATTTTTAACTTGGTAGCCTGAGACGATGTCTGGTCCCCCTTGCTGGGAGTTGTTCTTGCTGGGTGTTCAGTGAACTTTGGGTTTAGTCCATAAACTTTTGGTTTAGTGATAACCCTAAATATTTCATGCATCGTAGGCTATGAATGATGCAAAGACGTCAGCAAAACCTGTTGTGCCAATGCAAACAACGCGAGGAAGTTTTACTGTTCCCATTGCTGGTGCATGAACCTTGTTCCTCTTCACTTTGTGTATGTGTCTGTGCATCAAGAGAGGCCAAAAGAAATGGGATGCAGGTAAATACGAACCCCATAACACTGTGCTATCCAAAGACAGAAACTAGGACAGTTAAAGGTTATTTGTGCATTCAGACTTCTGTAACTCTGAAAGGAGCTCAGTGCTGTTGTGAACTGCTGCAGGTTTGTGTTTGCGTCCTGGCAGAGAGCATTTAAAGTGCCACGGAAATGCGGCGAGTATGCAATCATTCCACTCCAAACCGGCACAGAATTCACTGGGCAGGCTTGGCTGGACATACTTTCACGTGGGATCCTCTTCAGGGTCCAATGGGAATGTGGACAACACCACCCTGCCGTTTGGAAGAAATGACTTAATTGGTGATGCATTCGTTTCCAAGGTCAGTGAAAATGGTAAATGCGCTGGCAAACGGGACGTCAATGGATGTCCGCTGTGAATTTGGCTCTTCTGATGTTCCTTTTCTCTGGTATGAAAAATGATTCACCCGGCTTTGAAGTACCCAATCTTGTTAGCGTGGGTCAGATGTTTAAACATAACTAAGGATATTATATGGGCTAATTAAATCAAGGCATCTGGCGTGCATATCATTCTGCAGATAGGTTTCCATGAAAAACAGTTTATATGCCATGAATGTCATTAGAAGATTAGAGTAAAAATCAGATGGATCTTGTGTTCTTCCAGAGACCACCTCTCTTTAAAATGAGATTTAGGCTACTAGATGGAGCTGGCTCAAGAGCCCTGGCTGCTTGGGTGCCTGTTTGGCCCCTGAGCAGGTGGCATTTCAAGTCTACAGCCCCACTCCTGCCTGCAGCATCTGCTGCTCACAAGAAGATATTCTTGATGTTTCTGTCCAGATGACTCTAGGTGTGCATCGGTGCATCAGTATTTTGTCTTTCAGGCGTCTAAAGCTGCCTGTATGCCTTCTCTGTAGCCAACAAGAAGAAAGGAGGTAGAGCAATGAGCTGTCTGCCTTAATGTGGCTCAGGCACGTGCAGTGCTCAGGTCCCATGGGTAGGTACGAGCCTGGGAGCCTCCAGACCCATTTTCTCAGTGACCTGGGTTCTTTCCTTCACATCGCTTTCCCCCTCTCTGCCCAGACTTCCCCGAGTCCAAGCTGGGTCGCTGTTGGTAAGTGCCATTTCTGCTCCTTGTGATTCACAGCCGGCAGGAATGTGTGATGCCAGGATGCAGGAAGTCCAAGACCGGCGATTCATTTCCCTGCAACCACCGAGCACTGACGTTGGTTTATCCCCACTGGGGGTAGGGAGAAAGGATTTTTCACCAAACTACCCCAAATGTTGAAGTCCTCACATGTTTCAGCTATTACTCATGCTGTCTTAAAACAGAAGTAGCCCCTGAAAGGATGGGCCAGAGCCTCACTTCGTGCAAGTCGACATGGTCCATTGGAGAAGCAAAACCAATTTGTACCAGAAGATTTTAATTAGTTCAGGAATTTAAAGCCCAGCGGAAAACTGGGCTCAGGCAAACACCGTTTTATTTCAATGTCTGAGACAGTACCGCGCCTTTTGCTCTTGGCTTTTGCTCCCTTATTCACCTTCAAATTTGACAAGGAGTGGTGAATCATGGGCTCTTCAAGTTCACAGTGGCTCTGTAGTGGGAGCACAGCAGGTCCCCCAAACCTGCTGAAAGCCCCCCTCTGCAAAACAACACCCCAGGACAAAGATGGCCCTGGGTTTTTTGGGTCTCCGGACAGATGGGAGGCATGGAGCATTTGCTTTTTGGGTGTCTTGTGACCTGGGGGACTTTCATCAGGCTGCAGTTCAGCGGGAGCCGGTCTCCTCCTGGTGCTGCCAAGATCCAGGAGTTAATTCTTATTCCATGAGAAGGCCAGAGCTTGCATCCAGCCAGTTCCCTGGGGTGCAGAGAAAGAAACTCTCTGAGAAATAAACACAGACACAAACAAACACCAGACTTGGCATGCGGCTTCGCAGGCAATGGGAATATCTTTTAGATTCCCGCCGAGGTAATTGGACTGCAAGGAAGCTTCCCTGCTCTGCCCTTTGGCTCCCGGGGAGGGTCTGCTTGCCAAAAGGCTTTGTGGTCCCTTGAGCCGTGCCTGTGCTGGACCCTGCACTTCTGCCCAGTCCATCCCACCCCAGCGCTCGCCTGCACGCTTGCTGCATTCCTCATCTAACCTATTCCCAGGGATGTGCATTGAACCTCCTTCCCCAGTAAACCCACCCTCTTCTCATGTATTTTATTCCAATTATTGGTGTTCCTCATGAGAAAGCTTCCCTAAATCTCCCTTACATCATTTTACACCTACTGAGATTGTCCTTTCCGTGGGGTCTTTCCCATAGCTGGGGTGGGATCCAGTCCTGGCTTGCAGGTACCGCTGTCAGAGATGATGCTTCTTTTCTCCTGAGCCTTCATTTGCACCTTTGCGTTGCACCACACCTTTTTTGAAATGCAAGACACAACCCCAGATCTTAACTGCACCGAGTAACAAGGCAGAGCCTGGATCCTTTGCCCCACAATGACGTTACTCGGCAAGGTAAACATGCCAACATTTTTCAGGCTTTCAGAAATCATGGGAATATGGAAAAACCCAGACCTTACAAACCCCATCTTTCTAAGCTGTTGCGTTTCCCCCCCCTCCCCCTTCCTTTTGGTTCCTGCAGCTTTGCAACTTCTTCGTGAATTTTAAAATGTTTGCCAAATTTTCTCCTCGATCAGGAGGGAGAGGAACTTTGATCTTCACCCTCCAAATTGCGGCATTTCAGCCAGTGAAACTCAGCGAGGCTCAGTTGTTCAATGTGTCGCCACAGGACAGCATCCTTGACGTGTGGTGGGCCGGGGTGATCTGATAACACCCCCTTAAAGGAAAGTAGAAATAGCTGCAGCGCACAATGTGGGCAGCCAGATTTTGGTTTGGTAGTCAGTTTGTTCTGATTTTATCCTATGTCTCACAGGAAATGATACAGGCTAATATTTCTCTGTAATTCTGTGGTTTCCTTTTAGTTTGGTATTGATGAAGCTCCTTTCAAAAACCAATTTCAAGTGTAAATGAAAGCCCGTCTATGCATGGGGCAAGAAAAATTAATTTTTAAATGGGAGTAAAAAGGATTTAACTATGAAGACTCTAATAAATACCCGCTCTGGGAACCAAATGGCTGTTTTGCAGCTTAGGCTGGATATGCTTTTTAAAAATACTTCATTTACCAAAAGTTGAAAGGCAGTTTATTTCTCATGGATCCTTCTTCACACAGGAACAGTTTTCCTCAGGACTGTCCTTGTATCGTAGAAGCTCAACCATGCTTCATGCCAAGCAAGGAAAGTTACACCCTATGGTTTTTGAATTACAAATGGGAAATCCATACTGTTTTGGAATAAACAGCACTGGCCATTAGACCATTAGACAGTCTATTTGGTTACTATTTGGTTACAACTGCACAAGGAACAGCTCTAGTGGAAAAAAAAAAAAGAAGCAGCAGTAACAGTCAATCATCGCTGTTTTTTTTTCCCCCCTGCCTGGAAAACTTGGAGTTTTATGGCCTATGAACCACAAATTAGAATTGCAGGCAACAGATAAAGCTTCGCTATAAATCCAGCTAATGCCAATGCCTGTTGGCGACTGCAAGGAGGCGGTTGTCAAAATGCCCCTTTGGCAGTTATTGCCTGAACGGGATCTTTCCGACCAGCCAGGATCACCAGGTGGGTCCAGATCCCTTCAGAAAGACAGAGCATCCCTTGTGCAACAACCACTGCTCTGGGGACCACCCGGCAGGCAAGCCCTGTCCCCTGGGTAGGGATAAAGGAGGAAGATGCTGCGGCTCCTGTAGTCAGCATCTGCCATCCCAGTAAGTCTTGAAGGGGTCCTTCAGCTTTCCCCCCAACCTCTGAGAAGCCCAAACCTGTCCTGTCCCTTCCTTCCTCAAGAAAACAGATTGCTTGACCAGGTAGGAAGACTTGAGCCAGCTTGTCTCCACAAAATAAATCCCTGTACTTGTTTGTCCTTCCTAATAGAAAGTTTTCTCTATTTTGTGACCGAACATGTCTGGCTGTGGTTTAAGTTGATGCTCTGCTCTTCGCCGTGCCACGCTGCAGGGGAAGGACACAACCCTACCCAAGTGTTTCATGTGCAGTGGCCGGGATAAGGTCGCTGGATGGAAAAAACGTTTCAGACATCCTGGACTGGAGTCAATTGCTCAAAGATGTTGCCACTTTAGGACTGCTGAGTTAGGCTGCCAAGTCTCCCACCGCTGCTCCAGGATAGGGGACCTCTGTCACATCTGCCAGCGCCGCTGTCTTGAGTAACCCAGAGGAGCTCTATGCACGATACTGCCATGTTTTGGAGAACCCAAAAGGTCTCAGGTTGCCTTGGGTGTTTCACTGCCCACTCGTGGTGTTTGTTCACAGCTTGGGTGGCTTCTAACAGGAATCGGGAACAGCCTCAGGCAGCAGCTGCTCTTCCAAGAACCAGGATGGTGGTAGGAAGCGCCGTGCCACCATTAGGCATGGCTGAGACATCATATCTGGGACCTCGTGAGGTCTTGGTCCGATCCAGTCCAAGGCCATTATTTTAGGAGCACAGACCATGGTTTTGACTTTTGAATTCCTGCTTAGATAGGCATTTTCAAAAGTACTTAAATGTCTTCATTGTCAGGGGAATGTAGGTTCCTAAATCACTGATGGACATCAGGAAAACCTGTCACCTCCTAAGCCAACAGGACTATTGTCTGAGCTGGTACATTTTATTGTTGAAGATGCTTGAGGTGTGGAGTCCTGCTGGCTTGTCTTTGCTGCTTGAGCAGAGAATTCAAGATCTTACTGGTGGGAAGAAGTGTTGAGTTTATCCTTGCTAATAAGGAAAAACTCAAAACCTTTTTCTTTTATACATGCGATTGTTCTTGGTCACTAGAGGAGATGTGCAGGGCAGCATGATACTTTTTCCCAGCTGGGGAGTCTACAGAATAGTTTTCCTTGGATATTCATAGATGGTAGACAAGGATGCCAGGGAGCATTAGGGGAAGCTTGAGTCCTTGCATCCTGCCTTGGGCTTGCAAGGCACAAGTTTTGTTGCTCACAAACACTCTTGGACTCCTGAGATCTCTTTCAGATTGAACACAGAACTTCAAAGGCCATTTCAGAGCATCCCATAATCATTCTTAAATGTACATATTTAAAAAATGAGAAAGAAATGTGTGTTTTTCCTTGCTCTCCATGCCAACAACAGGGATGGAGTATGGCTCACAGGGAAATGTATTTCATAACCCTCCAGGATATCTTATTCTTTTTTTTTTTTAAATTTATTTAATTTTTTAAAAATAGAGTCATTCCTGGCTACTACCCAGGATTTGAAAGACAGGTTTACGAACAAATGTCCGCACAAGGCCCATAGCGATAAGACTATGGTTTTGCTGGTTGACTTGGGAGCTAATGTGGGATGCAGGTACCGTGTGTCAGTTATACACATTTCTTCCTTTTTTTTTTTTTCCATTGACCATCACCATTAGCAATTGCACTCAAACAAACAAACAAACAAACACATTTAAATACTGGAGTTTTTTCTGTCCCTTCAACCATGAATAATTACAAAATAATCACCAAAATCTGGTTTCACTTGGCAAATGTTTCCAGGTTTTGTTTTCTTTTTAAATAATTCTGGGTTCCAGCAGTCCCACCCTCCCACTTTTATTTTTTTGGAGGCAATTTCAGCTGGTCACATTTGCTGATGCCTGGCACAGCATGATCACAAAGCATGTGAGCCTCCTTAATGCATTTCATCTTTACAGCGAACCTTTTCCCTGCCTTTGCTAATAGCCCGAGCACGCAACTTTTCCAAGCATATGTGGCCCCAATCTACACCCCGCTGCAAAAGTGGCAACATCTGCTGGCAATGCAAGTTTTCTTCCTGTTAAAATGTAGGCAGGACCTAACCAGGCCCTGAAAAAAAAATAAAAATCCTTTAATTGGGCTAATTGCATGTGGTTGAAACCGTGTTGAAGCTTGGTTCCGAGTTCAGCGTTAGATTTATGTGCTACAGGTGGTGTGGAGAGGGTCTTGGATGCGTGGAGGTCAGTGGTTTGGGTTCACTTGAGTTCAGGAAAAAAACATTTTTTCATTCCAGCTTATCTGGTTTCCCTCTCTGCCTTTTCTTTAACCCCCCTAAGTTTTCTTTTGTGCTTCGGTTTCATCCCCCAAAGAAAAGCCCAAGTTCGCTTAGTTTTGAGCTCAAATGGGAGACAACTGGATTTCATCTGATTTTCACCCAATGCTATAAGTCACTTTGGGCTGACTTGCTGCATGGTGCAGGCCCATGGAGGGCAGGGGAACCTTTCGGTAGAGCAGGCAGGAATATCAAATTCAGGTTTTTAATGCAGTTGCAAAAAAAAAAAAAAAAAAGAATTTTCACCTGATTGCACAGTGCTGCCTTTATATGGGGGCAGGAGCTTTTCTTTCACTTGCAACCTGCCTTATGTCGGACCCCAGGTGTCCAAAATGAAGGTTTCTCTTGGTTTACTATTGGAAATCTCACTGGTGCCTTAACATATCATTGTATTGCTTGATTCAGGAAAGGCTGGGGGTGATGGTGGTCCGAAGACAAGCTGTGTTATTTCATTGCCGACATTTTTATTGTGCTGTGTTGTGTAACGCTGTGGGAAAAGCCGCTAAGGCAGATTCCTTGGGAAGGTTTTGTATGGGCGTTCACCAGCTATCTTCTCTAACAGCATCCCTCGCTTCCCCCTGCCCTGAGGTACTCCCCTGCACCCAGGGAAGCCTGTTGGGATTAACACATCGCTTTTTGCTCTTTTGGTACTTTTTCATTTGGCAAGTATCTTATTTTCCCTTTAATCCTTTTTTTAAATGGTTTTAGAGTTTCCCAAAAGATGTTATTTGCTAATTTTGTGTGAGAATACATACAGGCAGCAGAAAAGGTGGATGCATGCACATTAGATGCCTTTTGTCAGCAGGTGAAGTGCTGTGACTGTCGTAATTTTTGTTGCGCGTCTTCATTTTTATTGCTGGAGTCTTTCAATATTGTGGCAGACTGTACAGCATCCAACCACTAAGTTGCTACAGAAGAGAGGTGGCTCCAGGTTTAGGAGAAGGGAAGGTGGTGAGTTCTGGAGACTCGTGAGAGGGATGTGTGTTGTGCGTGTTGCACGGCTGCCGTGAGAACTGTCGCCTCAAGGATGAAGGAGAGGAGACAGAGTAATGCCATCTTACAAGAACAAAGTTTGTTTATGTCTTAAGTAAAGTTATGAGTTGTTTGATTGTTTGATTGAAATCTAGAGGTGATCTGGGAGATTTTATATTATACTGAGTCTTTTTCTGCCTACTTTATAGAATCATAGGAAGGTTTGGTTGGAAGCGACCTTTAAAGATCACCCAGTTCCAACCCCCCTGCCCTGGGCAGGGACACCTTCCACCAGACCAGGTTGCTCACAGCCCCATCCAACCTGGCCTTGGACACTTCCAGGGATGGGGCAGCCACAGCTTCTCTGGGCAACCTGTGCCACTGCCTCACCACCCTCATGGTGAAGAATTTCTTCCTGGTATCCAGTCTAAATCTTCCCTCTTCCAGTTTAAAGCCATTGCCCCTTGTCCTATCACTCCATGCCCTTGTAAAAAGTCCCTCTCCACCTTTCTTGTAGCCCCCTTTAGGTACTGGAAGGCTGCTCTAAGGTCTCTCTGGAGCCTTCTCTTCTCCAGGCTGAACAACCCCAACTCTCTCAGTCTGTCCTCATAGGAGAGGTGCTCCAGCCCTCGGATCACCTTCATGGCCTCCTCTGGACTTGCTCCAACAGGTCCATGTCCTTCTGGTGCTGAGGACCCCAGAGCTGGACACCTTGGAAACCGTGGTTTCCTAGAAGAAGTGTCATGAGAATGAGACAAAAGGTTCAGTTTGTGCACACACCACCTTTGCCGAGGCAACAAGGTGCCCTGAGGAGAGCAATCAACCTCGGAAACACCTCAGTGCTGTGTGGTGGCTGTGCTTAGACTTGGCCTTCGAAGTGGATGGGTGCTCTGGGTCCCTGCCTCAGTGAGGACTCCCAAAGGAGCCCCCTGAACGCTTGAGGGTCCTCGTGGGTGAGTTGGGTGCTGTGACCCTGACTGTGCATCCCCCCACTTTTTGTCTCAGGGAACTCGGGACCTGGTTGAAGAAACATTCGTAGCTAGCAGGCTGTTGGGGCAGGAGACAAGGCTCGGCAGGGCTTGCGGTCATTGGGAGAAAGTGGGACAATGGTAGACGCAAGTCCGTGACCTGCCTTGTGCCATCAGAGACCACCTGGATGATGTGCACCATGCAACGAGAGTGCTTGCAGGATGCTAAAGAGCATGGTGATGGGAGCTAGGTTATCTCAGCTGTCACCTTCACCATCACGTGCGTTTTCCCGTGCTGCCTTGCCCTGCAGAGAAAGGCAGGAATACTTCGTGCTGATCTACCACGTGGGTGCAAAGCCCAGCCTGTGCCTCGGATCTCAAGCTGAGTCCTTTGCTTTCTTGCAAGGTGAGGTGAGGTCTCCGTTCCTCATCCAGCAGCCTCACACAGCATCCCAGGAGGGTCCCTGCTCAGTCACCCCTACAGGGATGAATCCAGAGGTATCTCTGGGAAGATGTTTTATACCATAGGTCTTCTGATTCATCCCTTCTCCCTGGAAGTAAGGGGAAGTGCTCGGCACCCAGTCTTGGGGCACTACCACAACACACTGATGCCGTTGCAGTGAGTGTTGAGCATTACGTGAAGCAAAGGCTTGAGGGTAGGATGAACTTCATCATCACATCCTAAGGAACAGGGATACCGACGAGCAGAGTTAGGTGGCCTTAATTTCTTCTAAGCCCAAAGTTTCCTGTGTGTCTGCAGAGGACTCTAGCCAGGTGTCCTGGTTTGGCTAAAACAGGACTATTTCTCTTTCAGTAGTTTTTCTTTTAGTTAAGTTTCTTCTCAGTAACTGCACTTTCTGAAGTTAGCTGCACATTTTTCAGATAGTGTCTGCTTTTAGAATTGATAAAGCTTGATGTTTATAGTTATTACTGAAGTTATGGTGGCATTGGTATGCAGAAAGGCCCA
>NW_009601777.1:0-12444 GCF_000690535.1 Cariama cristata | reverse complement strand
CGGTTCTTTGTTTTACACGGAGCTTACCTTTGGGTCTCTGGGCTGGGTGGATGTGTAGGCGCAGCCTTGGGTGGAAATGCTGGGGTGAAGATTGTAACGGGAGTGTTGAGGGGAAGGAAGGGTCCTCTGGCGGAGAGGGTTGGAGGCTCTGACACGCGAGGAGTTTCTGCATTTAAAAGCACGAACAAGTTTCCGAAAGGGTTGCGTGTGTGATGACCGTGTGGTGTCCTTGTCCTCTCGGCAGGGCAGCTCCAGCGATGCTGGGTTTCGGGCAAACTGGGACACGTGGCCTGAAGCAGGGACTTCTTGGGACCAAAAGGCCGCTGGAGGGAGGTGGTGGTGCCTCTGTGGCTGGAAATAGGAAAAAAAAATATAAGCAAATGTTGGAAATGAGGAGCTGGTATTTTCTGAGAAGAACAGTGGATTTGATGGGGAGAAGAACTAACTCTTGTGTGAGACAGTGCTGGAAAGCTGCCATTCTTTGCAAGGACAATTAACTGTTAATTGCCAAAGCTTTTACTCTGAAAGTTGCTGAAGAGGCTTTGTGATCTGAGACCTTTGCCAATTCCTGCCATGTGATAAAGGGAAGTGGTACCTGCCGGGGCTTTGAAAAGGGAGAAGTCTGTTGTCTTTCCTTCCATGCCTGCTGATCTGGGACACTGCTGTGCCACTTCTGGCATCCTTACAGGAAAGTGTACAGATATTTCAGGGGCAGTTGCAGACTTATGTGGAGCCAGGGTGATTTTCTGCCAGCTTGTGATAATCCTTTATCAATATTGCTGTGAAGTATACAGCTGTTCATGTCTCACTACACATGAATGCCCAAATTGTCTTGTTTAGTTGTCCTGTTCCTATTCTTTTTGCAACTAAATTATCAATGACATTCCGTTTTCTTTTGCTTCTAGATGAAGCTCCTGATTCTTGCTGCGTTTGCCCTGTTTTACGTGGCCCACTGTGAGGAAGGAGCCAGGCTACTGGCCTCCAAATCTTTATTAAACAGATATGCGGTGGAGGGCAAGGACTTGACTTTGCAGTACAACATCTACAATGTTGGCTCCAGGTAAGCCATGTCCAGGCTTCTAGTACTGACCAGGAGCAAATGTTGTGTGGGTGGGTGTCTGCAGGGTGTGAGACCATTTCTAGGCTCCATGATGTGCTGTTACCTTTGCTCCCCCTAACTCTGAGCTTATCGGCAGCGCTTGAAGGTTTGACCCTGCAGTTTGCCTTTTTCTTCCTGTTCTGTTGTCTCTGCTTTCACCGTTTCCTGCTTTCACCTCGAGGCTGCTCTAGCTGTTGGTCCAGCCTGGTGTAGTTACTTTTGTGTCTTGTGACCCTCAGCCCCCTTTTCTTGGCTTTGTGAGCTCTTTTTGACATCTGGTTTCCTGTCTTTTTTAGCCGTTTCTCTCAGCCTTGCCTGCCTCTTTCTGCACTCTCCCTATAACACACCTTGACTCTCTTCCCCATCTTTTATTGGTACTTTGTTTCAAAAATCAGTTCTTTCAGCTGCTGAGTTGTCAGTATGGATCTGTCATTCCTCTCTGGTGCAGTCCCCTGTGAGCAGAATGCCAAGTCTAAGACTTTCTTCTCATCCCTTTCTTTGTTGCGTTTAGTGCTGCTTTAGATGTGGAGCTGTCGGATGATTCTTTTCCCCCAGAAGATTTTGGCATTGTCTCTGGGATGCTCAACGTCAAGTGGGACAGGATCGCTCCGTATCTTTTCATGTTTTGAAATTTCTCCCAACATTCCTTCTTAACCCTAAGCATCCTATAGCTCTCCTGTCTTCCTTTGTTACTGAAATTCCAGCATGCCAGACCCTGGGCAGGGTATTGAATGCAAACCTCTGTTCTCCTTGAAGGTGCTGTGTTAATAAATAACTAAATAAAAAGTTCCTTGCAAATGGGGCCAAGTCCCCGTGCAATTCTTCTGCCTGGGAAGAAGGAGTGGCTGGATCAGCCTTGGATGGGTCTGGATGTCTGTAACCACAGAGAACTTGGATCCATCAGCAGGACTGACTCTTCCACCTGGTTTGAGGCTCTTCTTTATCTGTCTCCTCACTCTTCTTCCTTTAATGAAATGCAACTATTTTCCTTAACTTATGGCTCTCAGAGCGAGTAATGTGTCCCACACTGTGGTTCTGCGGCCTCTCAAAGCTGGTTACTTCAACTTCACCTCTGCTACCATCACATACCTGGCACAGGAGGGTGGACAGGTTGTGGTGAGTTGACTATTTATAGGACCCTTGCCCAAATCGGACAGCAGATACACCTGACTGTGCTCTTCAAGCTGTTTGTTAGGGGATGATGCACATCCCTGCACTCTTATACTGCACAGGCTCTGTTGCAAGAAGGAAGGATGGCAAATACCATCTTTTTCTCCCTATCTTTTTCAGGTTGGTTTCACTAGTGCTCCTGGGCAGGGAGGAATCTTGGCTCAGCGTGAGTTTGACAGGAGGTTCTCCCCGCACTTTGTAAGTACCTTTCACTTGGTAATTTAAATTGCACTGCAGCAACTGTGCAACCCAGCACAGTGGCTTTTTGCCAGTTTGTGGTGTGTTCGGTTTGCATTACAGTCACCTGGAAAACTCCAACATGGTTTGCAATTAATCTGTATCAGTTGTCCGGAGAAGAGTATCACAGAAAAAGCAAAGAGTTTTCATCCCAGCTACCCCTGTGAAGAAGCTGGCACTGAGATTTGAGCCAGAGGCTTTGAGAGTAGAAGACGTGATGGCTGTAAGACTCATCTGTACATGACTTTTGACTTCTTTTTAACAATTTCTCCTTCTAGCTGGACTGGGCAGCTTTTGGTGTGATGACCCTGCCCTCCATCGGGATCCCACTGCTGCTGTGGTACTCAAGCAAGAGAAAGTATGACACCCCCAAGACCAAAAAGAACTGAGCAAAGTCAAATGCCACCAGCACCCCAGAGCTCAGGAAAGAACAAACATTCACCCACTCAGAACAGCAGGTGTGTTGGGATCAGCAAAGCCCTGCCTGGGCTACGCTTCAGCCCTGTTGGCAAGAGGGAATCAATTGCTTCAGTAGCAGTGATGTGTTGTCTTCTATGCTTTTAAAAAAGGAACAAGCAAACAAAAACAACAACAAAAAAAACCCAACCAAAAATCCCAAACGTCATTGTCTGCATATCCAGAGCAGAGACCCCTCACTCCGTTGCAGACATAGTGCCAGTGCACCTGCGACAGGAATGTGTTAACACCCGGAGGAGCCTGTTCGTTTGGGGTGCAGCTCTGCAGCATTTCTGACATCTGTGCTGCTTTCCAGACTCCGTTCAGCCAAATGGCTCTTTGCCTGCTGCAGTCTTCTCAAACATATTAAATCGCAGGCCCCCCCTTCCTCCGAGTGCTGTCTGCCTTGCCGAAACATCTGTGGGAAGGAGCTCTAGCCAGTGACGAAATCAGACCTCCTTTTGATAGAGACTTGTTAGAGTTGCTGCTTTGCTAGGAAGTCCCCATCGATGCTTGTTCTCTAGGAAGTCCTGTTGGATTTTGGTGAGCAGTTAATTGCTGTGTTTCTGTTCTTTCTGGTTGCTCTGTTAAGGGTTGAGGTGTGTTGACGTACTGAGGATTTTGTAATAAAATGAACACCATGAAAGAAGCCTGCTTTTCTTTTATTAGGAAGTCCTGGAGGCACCTGGCTGCCTTCAGAAGCAGCTAATGGGCGTACAGTCAGTAAAATAAATCACTATCCATAAAAATAAATGGAGGAGGGATGGAAGGGCCCAAAAGGCTTGGTACTTTGCATCAACTTTTCTGACAGCTCCAAGCCCTAGTATAAGATTTCTCTTTGCAGCCATAAATAAACGCTGCTGTGGCTGTGCGTTGGGTAATGGTTTGTGCTTTTCCTATGGGGGGCTGGTGGCACAATGACGGCCTGCAAGGGGCAAGAGATGCTCGATTTCTGCCCTGAGCTTTGGGCAGGGAGGCAGTGGTTGTTCACAGACCACGGCTGTGCCATACTCCTGTGGCACTATATGGCTCGGTCTGGCTGGTTGTTGGACCGCACTCAACAGCTGAGAAATGCAGGGCCATGCTGGAGCAAATGCTGCGCCTTTGTTACCAGAACAATGTTTCCAAACCAGGATTCCTCACATCCTCAGCCCAATCTTTGCTGCCACTGGTTGCGCCCTCTGTGTTACACCTGGTGAAAGCCCCAGGGTACTCGAGAGTGCAGCAGGGAACTGCCTAGGCATTGGCAAAGCTCAGTGACAGCCTAAGGAAATTCTGGAGGGCAGCTGGGCCCTGGAAAAGCCTGATGAAGGCCCCGGTGAGTTAGAGGGAAGCAGGGCCCGGGCTTTGCTTGTGCACTGGCAGGGCCCTGCTCTTTTCTACAGTATCTCAGAGGCTTCGCCAGGTTTTTCTGATGCCCACGTGGGGCCCTGCTGCATCCTACAGAGCCCCTTGGACTTTGCTGGGCTTTTCTGTAGCTCTAGTTCTGAAACAAACTGTCCGTATCCTGGTTAGGGGCTCAGCTGTTTTTTTGCCAGGCAGGGAAGGTTTAGTCACCACATCTCCACAAGCTGCCGAGTAGGTGGTTATATTGTCACATTGGCTTACCATTTCCAAACTGTCACCTCTACAATGCTGACAAAACTAAGATGCTTAGATTTCTTTTAAAACTCTCTGATTCTTGATGACGTCTCCCATGGACTGAATATTATTGCCTTGAACAATATCCCCCTGGGGGCGCCAGAAAGCAAGAAAAAAGAAAAACACGTGGAGAAAGAGCAACTTCCCACCCAAGTTGTAACGGGCTCATCTCTTGTTTGCAGTAGGGAACAAGTTAAACTGAAACAGCGGTTTTATAATTACCTGTTCCCCTTAGCTGTCACAGGACAATACAAGATCTTAGATGCCATTAATGGGAGTTTTTTTCAAGGTCAAGGCAACCAAGACAAACCAGTAACATTCTTTCCAAGGAGAAGGGAAAGGATAAGACAGAAAATAATATAATGGAAAGATGCCTGTGAAAAAACAGTAACTTTTCCTGTGTCTTCACTAACCACCCAGATAGCACCCTGTATCACAGCTGTTCCAACTGCCCTTGCCGTTACTTGTCCAAGTCGGTTAAGCTCAGCAACGGAGCAGTTAGTGACAGAGAAGTGGATGATGAGTTGTGGCTGGGGCCACCTTCTGACATCACCTGAAGTATATTTAAATAAAACACAAGTTATTCATTGAGGAAAACAAACATACACGTATTACAGAATCTAAACCCTGGGGTTTAGGGAATTAATGTCTCCAGTTGCCTGTTGCACGCCTCTCCTGAAATATGCCAGTACCCAGGGGGAAAGAAGCAATAGTTGAAGGGGAGTGAAAAATTCTAGTTTGTGCAGAAGAAATAATGCTCACCTGCGTCATATTGTGTGGAATAAGAGTGATTTTCT
This sequence comes from Cariama cristata, assembly GCF_000690535.1. Taxonomy (NCBI): domain Eukaryota; kingdom Metazoa; phylum Chordata; class Aves; order Cariamiformes; family Cariamidae; genus Cariama; species Cariama cristata. The sequence goes on along the minus strand of NW_009601777.1, from coordinate 7,044 downwards.
CTGGAATCAGTTTAAATGGAGAAAGACCTGGTAAAAGGGAAAATATTCTGCTGTAAATTGTTATACATTTCTTTTTTGTGAAACATCACTAGGCAGCATACTAGGACTGTTTGCGTTAAATCACATAAGCCTGTCTAAGGAGATCTTGGCACAGATTTATTACACAGTACAGACATTTCTACTGAGGGAAGCGATTCTGCATTCTGAATGAAAGGACTAGGAGAAAACAATGGATACTTTGCCAAAATACAGAAATGGGATCAATGGTCCCTGACAACAATTATTTATAGGATCTTTTTTTATATGAATTTAAGAGACATAAAACATCAAGGCTTCAGAATATCATCATAAGTGGGATTTTTTTTTTTTTTTAAGAACATTGAAAAAAAGGATTCCACAGTGGGTCAGCAACACTCAAAGTTGAGCAGGTTTAAAAGCTGTGCACTCCTAGCTTGACTTTCTGAGGAGCAGAAGTAAATCTTCTTCCCATCTTCTCCCAGGCCATAGCTACCAGTTGTCTGGCCGACAGCAACAGCTCGAAATACGTACAATTCAGAATATTCTCCCACTTCTTCCATTTGCCTGTGAAGACACCTCACCATGACTTCACCATTCGTTTCCCGTACAATAACTAAGAGAGAACTCAGAGAGGAGCTGCCTAACAGGCAAGTTGGGACTACTGTATTATTGAGGCTTGAACTCTGAGATATCCATAGTCCTAGATAGAGGACGCATAGAGCTCCAAGTGGCAAAACACCATCTAATAAATACAGTAACTGTGAGGGAATCAGTTCCTCTGTCAAAAGAAATTTAGGGACTGAGCTACCAGGTCTGAATTAATGTAGAGATATATCACCCTTTCAGATGTGTTTCATATGCCCATGTGGTAACACAGAAACATAGGCAGTGGGAGATGAAAAAACATTTTAGTCCTGCAATGAGGAATCTCAAAGAGCTTTACAAATAGGAGTTAACTGCCACAGCCTGCCAAAAAAGTTATATTCATTAATATTTTACAGAAGGATAAGTAGAAATTCTCCTGAGAACTCACTGCTAAAGCTGGCAACTACAGTCCTGACACCTTTCATGCACTCTACCAACTTTTACACAGTAAACCAGCAAATAGCAAGGGGGTTGTAAACAGGTTTTCTTCTGTAATTATCAATTCCTTTTTTATTCAATACAAGGTGAACATTATCAGTTAGTACTTAAGAGTGCTCCAACCTGCCAACTGTAATACTCACACAAGTGTAACAATGGGAGATGCTGTTTACAGCTTCAGTTTCACGCACTTGAAGTATTTACTCTGCAAGGGAAGTCACTGAAAACCCAGGACTCAAACGGTAATGATGACAGACTTGCCAATCTCAAACTAGATTAGAAAGAGAAGGGGAGAGGAGAAAGGAAGAGAGTGCTTCACACATTCTCCTTAAGGGCTCTGTATCCATGTCCTGCTCTGGATGCTTAATCCTAAGGCCTATCTTGGTGCGGCCTCCTCTCTGCAGGCAGGGAAATCTATCCTACCACATTAGGTTTTAGAAACATTTGAGCTTCCCTAAGACTGCATCACCTTATCAATGAGATCCACCTCCAATTCATGCATGTTAGACACACGCAGTTGGGCTGTAACTGGTTCCAGGAATCCTGCATAGAGACCATACGTTTCCAGGCTTAAAAATCCAGGCTGCAAAGGGATGACCTATAATGAAAGCAAAGAGGCAAAGACATTGTAACTGAAGAAAATACACATTTGTGTCTCTATTACAGAGAAGTTAAATTTGCAGAAAGGAAGTATTCTACTCAAAAGCCATTGCTCAAATCAACTATGTTGACCGTTGGTAGGCAACTACATCGATTTGACATAAGGAAAGCTTCACTGGGCTCAGCCCACGCAACTCATCACAGGATTATTTCCTGTAACAAAGCGAGCAGTACTAGCTTAGCTATAGAGTAACAGTATATAAAAACCAATCAACCAACCAAAAAACCAATCAAAACCAGCAGCAGCACTCCTCTAACTTTTTCAGCTGAGGATCTCAAAGTACTTTTCAAACTTCTATTACATCTCACAATGGACCGTCAGAAGGAAAATGAAAAACATGTGGACTTATTTTACAAGTAAACCCAAATAAACTCCATTTCTCCAGCCAAGACACAAGGAGACCATTTACCCCAGGTAACTAAGGAACAAAGCTTGTGAAAGAACAGCGAAAAAGTGCATCTCTGTGGCCTCTTCTTACACTTGCACAACACTGTCAACAGTTCAAAAATCCAGTGAACTTTAACGATGCACAGCCAAGCGAACAGCAAATGACCCAGGAATACAGGCATGTGACCAAAAAATAAAACAAAAAGACATGAGAGAGGAAGACAGAGGAAAACCAGGGTGGGGGGAAAGAACACTTGAGGATAGGAGCATGGAATCTCTGGAGAAAGGAAAAGAGTACATGACTTTATCAACAAAAAATGGGGTTTGCTGGAGGGAGCTCAACAGAGAGCACTGTGGGAGTGGAATCCTTACAAGGCTAAAGAAGGAAGAGAAGAGTGTTTTGGCCCATTCAGTGCTCAGGATTCTCATTGAGCCTCTATTGGCTAGACATTTTTAACTAACTTTTCTTCTGGAAGAGGCTTTGACACCAAGAAGGCCTTCATGACTTTCCTATCCATAGTCTACTTCACCTGAAGTTTGTATCGATACAAGACTTCCACGGGATAGCGTGGAAATGCAAGGAAAGAAGGTGACAGCTTGATGGGAAGGTAAATCTTCACCTCCTGCTCATGGCTGACTGGTATGGGGAAGTAAGCCTCAGAGCCATCCTACAAACAAGGGAAAAAAGGAAGCAAGCTTTCAAGCAAAGTAGTTTACCATCAAAAGGAGAAAGCTCGTGCTTTTAACTGTTAACAAGTAACAGGTGACAGAACTAGACACTTTATACAAGCCTGAACAGGTCTGAAATCCTGCGAAGAAGATTTGTACTGATTGCTTAGGACAACAGCTTAAAACACACGTATCTGAAACCAGTTGCTTCTTTTTTGAAGTGATCAAGATGTCACTATAATAAACTGGATTGCCTCCAAAATATTTTGCTCTGTATAAAACCAGAGACAGGAGTCTGTGGCTACATTTGTATTAGTTCCTGAACACATTTAATTTACGTTCCCAGGTGCTGATGCCAGTTGGCATGGAATAACTCGCTTCTGCTTTGAAACTCACCAGCTTCAAAACTTACATCTAGTTCACCTATGGAGAATGGTCCCTGGAACACCCTCACTCCACAACTTTGTCCGGATATTGTTTGCAAGAACGCTGCTTGGCAAAGAGTAAGTGTGCCATGGACCTGCAAATGGTCGAGGTAAGAAGCAGCCATGCTGCATACAGCTCAGGTAACAGCTGCTGCTGCTCCAACACCAGAGCAGAAAGTTCAAGAGCCACTGCTGTAATTCAATTTTTCCCAGCCTTTCTATCAAAGTGCCTGGTTTCTCACATTTCTGAGTCCGATTTGCCTCTTGGGCAGCTCCCAACTGCAGAAGGCATCGTCTACAAAAACCTTGTAGAGTAACTTGCTCTTGCAGGAGAAATATAGTATAACTTGAACCACAGAGCAGTTCCTTTCACATAGATGTGAACAAGAGTATTACTACATGACCTGAGGGACTAGAAAAAAAAAAAATTCTGAAGAAAATTACTACCATCTTTGCCTCTTACCCATAGAAGAACAGAAACCAGTTCAGCTTTTATCCCTGTGATCCCATGTTTCAAGATCTGAACTATATGGTAAGACCCATTATGAGAAGATAGGAGCTCTTCAAAATACTCCTTAGAAAAATGGCAAGTTATTCTCAAGTTCTGCAAATTGTCAGAGATCAGTGAAAATTGTGTCCCCTTCCAAGGAAAACCCGATGCACTTTCCAGAAATACTCACAGAATTGTGCATTTCTGTAGAGGTTTGTAACACAGTAAGAAGATTGGTATGGATGAAATGTGAATAGAAATGTGTGAGAGAGAGAGACCGAGGGAGAGACTGAGATAACAACACAGCAAGGGTTAATTTCCTTCTCTCTCTCTATTTCCTTACTGGTGCGAAATATCTGTAACACAATTCATCACGGCACTCCCATTGGCAGCTGCTCATTGTTAACTAAACACATAGTCACATCAGATAAATATACTTTAGTGCTGTCTGTGTTATAAACTTCTACAGTCATCACATACTCTTATTTCCAGTATCCACCTGTCTCCTGGGTAGACAACGAAACCTGAAATAAAACACGTGGTGTGCTCCCGAGAACCATCAACAGCAACTAATGGAAGTAACGCATTTTTCATTAAGAAATGCAACACTATTATCAAAAGTTATTAATCTGCAGATTAGTACCAGAAGCACTCCTAAATTGGCTTGGAAACATGAAGTTTGTATTACGCTTTGTCCTAAAGCAATGAGAGTGCCAGTGATGTGAATTTCTGTAACAGAGACATCTTTCTGCTGCCAATAAACAGATTTCAGTGCAGAAGCCACAAGACAGCCAGCACTTATGGTCACTGTGAAACTTGTTTGGATAGGAATTAGTGACTGAAACAAAAGGGCTCTCATTATTCATCCTCTGAAGTATCCAGTATCATGTAAAGACTAATTCTTAAATCCAAACACTCTCCATCAAAAACAGTTCAGCAAGCAGCGCAAAAGGGGTACGAAGGCAACCGTGACACATGTTTTCCAAGCTCCGAGGCCCATTCTCTGTTGTTAATCTTTAGTTAATTACTCTGATTTAGAGCAGCCCATCAAATGGAGAAAAGTCAACTTCAATTTTCAAATCAATGCACTTGAAAAGATGCAGCCTGGTTTTGCCTTAAGATTTAGATGCCCACTGCCAACATAATGGATGCATCTATGTTTTAAAGGAGAAGTATGTTCCGAATCAAAAGAAGAAAAAAGCGAGAGTTTTACAATCAAGCTTTCATTTTCTTGTTACCTCAAAATCCAGCTTTTCCAACACAGTGCAAATTAGGAAGACTCGATGCAGCTAGTATGTGAACATCTTTGTTCTTGTATAGGAATTCTTTTGCTATTTTCATTTTATTAAATGAGAACATGGACATCCTCAGAGAGCCCAAGTAACTACTCTGAGAAGTTAAAGCACTGAGAAACTCAAAATTGGACCCCAAAATTGGACCCCAAAATTTCCTGTTTGCCTTTACAGTCTCTTTTACTACAAATCAGGTCGGTCATACTTAGGAAAGAGGACAGCCATGTAGCGGGACGTAAGATCTAGCTGGAACTCTATTTACGATACTTTCATAAACAAAGACAAGATTGCTCTGTCCCAACTGCACTGCTCTCACAGTGGCTGTCTTCACCCGCAGCCGGCTGGAAGAAGGTCAGACCCACCAGGTGCAATAACTTGGTTGTGAAGTTCAATCTCATAATGTTCATGGGGAAGGTCTAATTCGGCAAAAAGGCCACTTTACAAATTACAGGAATCTGATAATCATCTGCAGAAAGGAGAATTCACACAGAGACTAAAACTCATGGATCCTTGCTATTTGACATAGTAAAACCAAACCTCCTTTCCCTTTAAACATAGAGACAACAAGAAGCATTTCTTTCTCAGGAGGAAGTGTTACAACTTTGGAATTACAGCAGAAGAGCTTATCTCACAAGTAATATCTTCGATGTCCAGAGCTCTCATAGCCAACTCCAGGGGAGAAGCGTCCACACAGAGTTCTCAAGTTCAGGAGATAATTTTAATACTGTCATATCAACAATGACATCACAACAGAGTAAATGGCCTGTCGCTATGAAAAAAAATAATTCTTAATTCACCATCTACAAGCTCATACTGGCTTCCAAACTCACGGACTAGTGAAACTCAATAGTACTAGTGAAAATAATAAAGAACAAATAGGCGGCTTCCCATCCTACAGAGCCTGAATAAAATGCTATCACAAACCATAGGTTTTCCAACAGAATAATTAAATTGTTCTTCTTTCTAAAAATTTACATCTATGTGTACAATCCTCTACTCTATGAATTCTTACTTTTCTACCTACCACACTCCCTAGCTGTCACAGCACAGCTTAGCTTTCTGTGAAGACTGAGCAGACACCAAAGCTTTTTGGGAACAAATGGCACTGTTCTCATAAACGGGCTCAACAGTGACTGCATCGTAATGTGAGGAAGGCCTGAAAGACAGACAGGAAAATGCTTTTCCCCCCTCCAGTTTTGAAATAGGCTTAAAATCAAAAAGTGGTGGAGTGCTTAAATAAATGCAGGATTATAATGTCATTAAAACACTCCTATTCCTGCAATAACCTGCTTCAATGCATTCTTCTCGGTGCTGGGTAGAGCTTGCTCACAACAGCTCCCCTATCAAGTTCCAAAGGTACATTGGCCAACAGTTGACGGTCCTTCTTCTCCAAGTTTTGAGGTTGACACCAGCCAAGAATAAGGGCCCAGAAAACCAACCAACCCCGCTCTGACTACTGGCATCCCACAGCTAAGCACAAGCAGGTGGGACAAAATGTCCTCGGTCACCTGCTCCCTGTCAGATTCCAGAGGCCCCTCAGACTACGGTGCTTTTAAACAAGGCGAGAGCCTTCTGTCTCGCAAGCACACAGCACAGCCATGCCCACCACCCCACAGGAAGATCCTGAGCTCAGGGTTTTGCTTTTTTTCCCTCAGAACAGTGCCCTGTGGTCTCCAAACCTTTCTCTAGCCCAGACAAGCAAGCCACTGACCCCTCCTCCATACATGTTCTCTCTTAATTCTTTCCTTCTCTAGCCCTGTTTCCAGAGGGTTCCCACCTCCCCAACACTCCTCACAACCTTTGGTTTTTTCTCCCTCCACACCACTCCCTTTTTCACCAGGTACAATGGTCTCTGCTTCCCCATACCACCACCCGCTCACCAGGAGTAACAGCCCCCCTCAGCCTCTAGCTCAAAGGGAACCCGGAGCTCCCGGCTGAAGGGCAGCAACAGTATGGGCACATATAGCTTAAAGGCGAAGATGGGCACTACCAAGAACACGAGGAGAAAGAGGAGAGCAG
>NW_009601776.1:0-5687 GCF_000690535.1 Cariama cristata | reverse complement strand
CGGCGCTGGCAGCCTCCCCGACGGAAAACTGACTTTCTCTTCCCACTGGGACACCGGGGAACAGCACGGGTGGGAGCTGTGCAAAGCACCATTGTGTGAACAGGAAAAAAGTATCTTTCTTTGTTGTGGTGGCTCAAAATGGAGGAAGCTGGAGTTTCAGAAACAGCTTTTTTGTGACGGATGAATGAGTTTTCCCGATCCCCTATAAATAACATGGAAACTAACATAAATCTGTGAAGCCACAAAGCCCCACCAGTGCCTCCGGGGCAGGTTTTTAAGGCAGCAGGTTGTAAAAGCTGCAACTTTTTCACCACCAGCAGAAGAAACATGATTTCATCTGAAGGACCGTATTTACCAAAACCCATGAAGTTCTAGAATAGTTTCACACCAACTGAGCAAACAAACCTTAAGCAGTAAAGATCAGCAATTCTGAGCATCGTGTACACAGGAGATAGCACGCTGCTTTATGAGCAAGGGGTTGTACAATCCTAGTAACATTATTTTTACTAGTAAAATTGTTAGAAAAATTAAGTAAAATTACTTTCAAACAAATGTTAAGGCTGCAATCACTTTTCTAATCGTCAAAATGTGCTAGCATCGGTAAAAACGGGAGTGTATGATGAAAACTGCAAAAGGAAAACATCTTGTCAGATTGAAACTGCAAAACAATAAAAGGGTATGAACAACAATCTATAGCTGTTATATACTGTTATTAAATACTCTATAGCCCTTCTTACCTTGCATCCTCAGATAAGTATTTTCAGCTAAAGAAATTCAAACCACATAAACATATACCATACTACTACTCATGCAGACTACAAAAAATGGTTATCACAAAAACAAATCCATGGAAAAACACTTCACCAGCGACATTTTAACAAGGCCTACCATAACTGAGTCATGCAGCCATGAATTTTGTTATGGTGTTCACCTTGCCCTCCATGCTGTAACTCAGTTTTTACAATAAGGCATGCCTGTCATCATAACTTGGAGAACAGGATTTGAAGGATCTGGCATCCTTGAGTCTGCAAGAAGATGATTTCAATGTGGGAGTTAACAAATTCATCTCAAATTCCTTAACTCCACAGGTTTGAAGCTTTTTATTTTTTCTCCAAGAGGCCACGGAACTCAGCATTTCTCAACAGAAAGTGCAATTTTGCTGCAGCCAGACATCTGTCACGTTTTGTCCCCAGGCAGCTGCCTCTCAGTCTCCATCCTCCCCACGTGGGAGGCGTGACGGGCGCACAGCGAATGCCCCTTGCTGTGACACACAGAGCTAGGCACCGGGACGTTAAGAGACGGGAGATGCAAAGCCCAGCCTTGTCCTCCAGCAAGCAGAAGGCAGCATTCCCAGACTGGAAACCCGGCTGCCTGGGCTCCGGGAATGGGAAGACAAGCAAACGCCCCGTCCTGTCTGCCCGCAGGACCAACAGGACTCGGAGCAGGGGGCAGGGGTACCACTGCGGGACCCCAGAGCAGGCTGTCTGCAAGGCTTTCCAAGGCGGTGGGGCTCTGTCTGGCCAGACTTTCGGCTCCTGTTCCTGCCTGGTACCGTCTCTCGCAATCTCTCTGCGGAAGGACAGGCAGTTTACAATCTCCAGCAACTCTGCGCCACGTAGGCTTTTAAGGCATTGTTTTCATCTGCCTGCCTGTTCGTGGGCTCAGTGCAACACTGCAAAACCATCCCCTTGGCAGGCTCAATCTGATCTTCTGGCTGAAATCAAAGGAGGGATAAGAAGGGGATGAAAAAGGTCGAGGAAGGAAGTGGAGGTGAGGGAAAGGGGTGCCAGCAGGAACGCAAGTCTGGGATTTTGTTAGAGGTTCAGGACGGAGCCAAACCGGGTACAAGGCACAGCCAGGCAGATGTCGCCCTTACCTTGCTCTGGGCATCCATCAGAATGAAAATACCAATATTTCATGGTCCGACTGACAATCCAATGGCTACAGAAGTTGATGGTGTGACTGACAGAGAAGGGGATCAACGTGTGACTCTGTTTATTTGGTGCCACTTACTTCAGCTTTTTAACCTCCAGGTCCTATTTTATGGCTCTCTGACTGGTCAAATAACTGCACATCCCACACACCTCTTGCTTATCATCTGCCGTAACAACATTCTGGGGTAGGACCATAAAAATGTTTTTTGCTGGTCTGATTTGCCTTTTTTCTCTTTGATAACTAACTCTTACTTGCAATTTTATGTACCACGTAGCTAGATTCCAATTCCTTGAAAAAATTAAAAGCAAGGATCTCTGCAGAGCATTCTCTCTTCTCTGCGCCATGAACAGGCTGAAGCTTTCAATTAAAAGGGGTGGTAAAATGATAATATTCCAGCCATCGTTAGAGATGGATGGCGTTTCTCAGTACCCACAGACAACTCGAGCTGATCTTGCAGAGGCTGCTTCTGCAGAAGCATCCCTCTGCCTTCCATCACTGGCACGTGGTTCAAAGCGCTAGGTGAAGGAGTGTCTCAGGTAAACTCGTCTCCCCTGCTAGGTTATAAAAACGTAGCCTGTCCAGTAAGCCCAGAGGAAATTCTCTGCTGAGGAGGTTTCTGAAGCTCCTTAACGCTTGAAGCTGTACCCAGACGTCCAGTGAGCGGGGCAGGCACTGGCTGGGGAGACCTTCCCCTGGGGAGAGGGACTTTGTCCTCCGCTGACTCCTGGGCTGGAAGCCCAGCGCCTTCGTGGACAGACCGACTGAGGCAGAGGTGGTCTGGTCGGATGCTGGCTGAGGCTGCAATAACTGAGTCCACACCAGAAGAGCGACCCGTTTGTGCCCAGCCACAGCTGTGACCTGGGTCATGAGGGCTTTGACACGAGCAGCAGACCCAAGGATGTCAAAGTACCTCCAGCTCTGCTGCAAAGAGCCAACACCCGGGCGGTTCATCCTATACTTTGGGTAAACTGAATGCAGCTGTGGTACGACAGCCAGCATTTTTTACCTCTTTTGCCAAAGAAGGGCCGTGGGACAGCAGAGAGGCCTGAAGGAAACCAGCATAGCCATTATCTTCTTCGCCTTCTGCAACTGGGCTCTGCTTGCTTCCCAAAAACATAAATTTTCATGGAAGCATGAAAATGACCTGAAAGTTTTTGAAATTTCTCTGGGCTTCTTCATGTCATTAATGGGAACTAGCAGACTACTGCAGCTAGCAGACGTCTGCGGGGCGGTGTGTCCACCAGCACCCACCACCACCAGCCAGCTGAGCCTTTCCAGGCACCGCAAAGCTGGCCGCAGCGCGGACCTGGCTTTAACTCCTCTGCCCGCACCTCAGCAGCCACGATGCTGTCGGGTGGCGGAGGCTTCCCACAGGTTTCAAGTAGAAGAATAAGCATGCAAGGAATAAGATTCCCCCCAAAAGACAGTTTCACTGTTTTTTCCTAGCACTGACTGTGAAAAAGGAAATAAACACATTTCAAAAAATTATAATTGAATCACAACTACTAAATTGAAATACTAGTTATGGATTGTATGAGGCTGCTTTAAGACCACTGCATAAAAGTAAAACATTATTATAAAAATTTAGTCAAACAGCAAATGTTGTAATTTTTTTCTTCAGTGTTAGGTATACAAAGTACAACATAGATGTACTTGTTTAACTTTGACTTTATGACTTATGCAAAGCATCACCTATTATTCCAGCGCAAGTCTCCTCAAATAAACTTTTCTAAGACATTGTGAAAATGGAGGTTGTGGATTAGTGAGCAGCGAAAGATGAGGTCATCTAGGCCTATTGAAACCATGGTTTGAGACCTCGCGGACCAACAATAGCAGAACTTCAGCAAATCCTCTGAAGTACACCCCCTTGTTTTCCACGCAGCCTGGATTAGTCTTGAGCTTCTAGATCTAAAAATACAATAACCCTTTCACTCATATATAATAAAGAGAAATAGACTATACTAAAAAAAAAAACCCTAATAGGTTTATTTACATGCCCAGCACATACAACTCTTCTGTATTTACCATACAGAGGGCAAAACAATACAAAACAAATGGCAATTCAGAAAAAAAAATGGTTTTTTTGCAAGCCATTTGGATGTGGTTGGCCATTTTCACAGTGGTGTCAAATAAGAGGCATTCATGTCTCAAACTGACAAATGCATAGGCCTCTAGTAGTATCACGGCTGTATTTTAACAAACCTAATTTTTAGGAGAACATAAAGAACAAACCAATTCACACGTGCAATTAGGTCCACCATAAAAATTTCTGAAAACATGCAGAAGAAAAAGTTGAAGACCAAGGGCTGCTCTCCTAATTTAGGGTTACTTTTGCCAGAAAGTGAGGTGCGTCTGGGGGCAGATCCTGCAGCTGGGAAGGAATAATTTCGCTACCCATCTCAGCAACAGGAAAGTCTACCTTGTAATAGACTGTGATTTTTATATAAATGCATATTTGACATTTCAGAGCCACTGGAAAAGAACTGAACTTAGGACTCAACTTGAGTTTTCCAAAGTGTTCTAGCAACAGGAAAAAAGGAAAATAACTCCACTGGTAAGCTCTATATTACACTCGGTTTGTGCTGTTGAAGAGGAAAGACAAGGGGGCTACACTTAGCACAAGAAAAAGTGAGGGCAGGGGATTTCCACGCCACACACAGACTTTTACATTAGAAGTTTAGCACTTGATTCCTTTGCAGAGCTGTCATCACTTTATGCTGTGGGAACAATGTAATGGGGTCTTGAAAGGCTGGGAATACCCAGGCTGGCTAAGAATAAGCGGGGAAAAAAACTGCGTTACTGCTTTCTATGCCAGCTGCCCTTAGCTTTGAACAAAAAAGAGTAGGGAACATGGAGAAAGAGTAGATCACTATATTTATTTCCTCCAGCAGTAAACAGTACACTACAGACTTTATAGTTTTAAATCACACCATGGCAAAGTGGCTGCAAACAAGGAGCCGCAAGCACCATCCTGGGGATGCCATGTAGATGTAGCAGAGGATCAGCCCCTAGTGTGTGTACTGTTTGGTTTTAGTTACGGAGAAGACAAAAATTTTACAGTATTTTCCTGAACTACCTTAATATGAAATGAATTTAAATACATCTTCATCTCTCACAGAAATAATTTTTTTTTCATGGTTTTAGGACAGGACCAAGATGAAATGACTACATCTTTCCATAATATCTAATTTCTGCATTAAAAGAACCAAATCTGAAGAAACTGTCCTTTTACCAGTAGAAACAAAATGACATGACACTCACAGAGCACACACGCTCTGCAAAGCTGGGAACCTACTTTCAAATCTCTGTAACAGGCTGGGTAACGGGGAGATAAACGAAGCCATTTGCTCAGGCTCACAGAGGAATCAGTCTCACAATCCAGCACAAACTCAGTTCTCGTGATTCTCCGCATTGCACCCCAGGTACCATCCTGGGGGTGGATTTGCGTGCAGCTCTGTTTTACCGAGACAGAACAGGCGCTGGCCATGGAACAACCACCCCGAGCCTGAAGGCGGCTGCACGGGCAGCAGCACCGTCCCGACCCCCGTTTTCAGCTCTGCCCATCTATCACATTTACGGGAACCGTGCTTGCTCCCATCCTTCGGAGCCGCAGCCTTCAAGTTCTGGCACCTCTCCTTGGGGCAGGAGCAGAGCTCCTGGGCACCCCTACAACCAGGGGTCTTGCCGAAGAGCAGGCACGGAGCACCGGGCAGAGCCGCGGCCGGTGGCTGGGACCGGCTGATGGCGGCTGG
>NW_009601775.1:16779-20195 GCF_000690535.1 Cariama cristata | reverse complement strand
TCTCACTTTTACCCTTCTGATTCTCCCCCACCCCACTGGGGGGGAGTGAACAAGCAGCTGGGTGGGGCTGAGTTGCCGGCTGGGGTTAAACCACAGCGTACTGTCTCACAACAGCCGTATTCCTTTTTAGCTGTAAGTCTTGGGGCACCGCTGAACTGCAGAAGGCACACCAAGAATGAATTTTTATATGCTATCTTACTTCTAAGGTGATTTATCAAATAGGTGGAGAAAGTCAGCATTAGTAACCAACAGATTTTCCACAAATGTGACATTTTAAAAGAAAGAATTTCAGGGTAGATTTACAGTTATTGACACAGTTCTGCTCTACTTCTGTTGCATTCATCATCATGGTACCAGGGCATCTTCTATAAGTGGCTGGATATATAATGCTTCATTTTTGTTCTGAAATCACTTGGATAAGTGATATACCTACAATACTTCTCGCCTACACAACATAAATCTTAATGATTAGAAGACTAAAATAATGGCTCTTACAAACTAGGAGCAAACCCAAGCTACCCATGATGCACACAATTTGCTCCTGTTGCTTTCAGCAAAATTGCAGTTTAAGACAATAGCATTATAAATCATTCTAATAGCCTTGCCTATGTAAAAACGTCTTCATGGTAAGTGGCGTCTGTGCTTACTACCACAATCAATAAAAAAGGCAGCTGAACTCTGCAGCAGCCTTTTTGGAAATTAGGGAAAATCTTGATTAGATTTCAGTTATTTGTGCCGTATCTTCCCAAGTGTGATAGCAAATGAGGTATTCCAAACTCTTAATAGAGAGAAAGGAACACTCATCTGGCTTGGAAAAAATGTTCTACCTTCCATTATTCATATGACATCATGAAGGAAAAGTCAGTTGGAGAATGGATATTAAAGTGGAGAATCAAATCAATACTCCATCCCCCTGCAGTCTGTCTCCAGCAATGGCCCAGGCCAGAGATATCGCAGAGGAAGGCATAAGATGTCACCCAGAGCCAGTCTTGCAATAATCTGCTTATGGAGGAAGTTTCTGGCTGTTTTCTTAGAATTAGCTTATGTTGTGAAACATGGAGACAGAAATAGTTGGGTTTTTTTTTTACAGATTATTTTTTTATTATGCGTGAATGTGTATCCTGCTAAGCCTCCCTGTCAGTACTGCCCTGGGGCAACGAGTCCCACAGAGTAATCACACACTGCAAAAGGAGGATGTCTTTGTTATTTATCGCTGCCTTAAAGCAAACAGTTCTCGGCCTTTTACTCTCTGTTCTTGAGGAAATTTATGCTTTCTTGAAGCTTTCATGCTCACACTTGGTACTACCTCCTCCAGTGGTTGCTGCTGTTAGCGGCAGGAGCAGAAAGGAGAATAATGCCCAACCTTAGACCACGTGCCATGAAATAACACAGAGGCTCCTTTTTACTTCCTCACTTGCCTTACTACAACCCAACATTTTCTCTCCTGTTTTTATTACGGTAGGGCCCTGGCCAGCAATGGGCCGGTTTCCTGGTAGAGCTGCAAGGTCAGCCAGGATAGCGTGAGAGAGGATTTATTAAACTAAAGCCAATTACAAATTTCTTGACAAAATGTTTTGCCACTGATCATGTCGATTTGCCAAAACAGGTATTTTCCAAGCATCGTGGGAGCGGGGAGAGGTTCCCCACAGCCCCTGCTGCCCAACAAGGCTGATAGTTTGGGAGCTTCACCTCTGGGGCAGGAGACCCAGGCCCCAGTCGCAGTCCCTCATGGTTCAGATCTAAGACTTGCAGCCTTAAATCAGCTGCAGGTTTCTGGTTTTCCCCAACAAAACAGAAAACACCTGATACCTGTATGGGAGTGGGGGCTCTGCCTGCCCCTGGGTCTCATCTGAGCTCCTTGGCACCTCACCAGAGAATGCATGAAGGTGGCACCTCTTCACCCCCATGGTTTTGGAGAGTTGCTGGCTTGGGGGAGAGCCTTCCCTGGCCACCAGTGAAACAGCAGGAGCGTGGGAGAGGGTGAGGAAGAGGAGCAGGAGGAGGCAGGACTGGATGGGACAGAGAAAAGGATGGCACTGGAGGAGGAGAAAGGTAAGAGGGAATAAGCCAAGAGACATTGCTGGGAGAGGAAAGGGGGGCAGTCTAAGAGCTCCTAGTCCCAGAACCCCCCAGTGGTACCAGGATCATTTTTCCTGCACGATCCCATCTAATTTTCACCCCATGCAGGCAAAGCAGTGGCTGTCATCTGATTATCTTGGAGCAAGCTGAAAATGTAGTGGGACTTGGCCTTTTATTCTTGCTCCTGACTCTGCATGAGGTTTGCAATCAGCTGTTAATGTCTCTTCCCTCACATAATTCATTCCTGTCCCCCGTTATTGTGATTACACGGAGCTCTGAGTTTGTCCTGCCCTCCCTAAGCCGGCACTCGGGTAGCTCGGCTATGACAAAGGCTCCTCGCATGCAGCAGGTGGGAGAAACGCCTGTAAAGCATGTCCAGGAATACCTCAAAGTCTCCACTGCCTCTACCCTGCAATGTTTCCAATGTGGTATTAAATTATTCCTCATGAGGAGGAGGCTTTGTGCGCACGAGTGGCAGAGCTGGGATGGGGTTTTATACCAAGCAGACAGATGGGGAGCCTGCTGTCAGCTACCCCATCACTGCAAAGTCCATGGCACAAAGACACTGACGGCAGGATAGACTGCACCACAGAAAGGAGGGGAGAGAAATACAAGCGTGGACTTGAAGGAAAAACCCAAATGCATACCAAGTTTCTACTCGGGACAGGCTACTCCTTCCCCACGTGGTCTGTCAGCTGGGGCAGAACACGCTGGGGATCGTGAGGGATTTCAGGGTTTTTTTGGGCTGTGGGTCATCCAGCAGTGCGAAGCTACTGGTGAGGGATAAGGAGCATCAGGTAAAACAGATTTCTGAGGATCTCGGATTCCTTTACAATGGGAAAGCCTTCCTCAGAAAGGTTAGAAAGTTCCAGCAGAGAGCTCAGACCTGGTTTGGTGTAGACATGAGTTATTATCCACCCACACCTGGGGAGTGCAAGTGCAGCACCTGTTGAAGAGGCTTTATTTGCCCACATCAACCGTTCTCAGTAATATTTGTGTGCATATGAAGATTAACAATTGATTCAGCTGTTCATTGAGACAGGGAGCCAAAGGCTGTTCACATCTTAAAACAGGGGACTGAAGTCCCTCCAGGTGTTGGGTGCTTGCCTGTTTCTCAGGGACACTTGCCTACACAGCCTGCCCTGACCTGGCAGAGCCATGGAGGCCACTGCCCAGGCAGCTCGGGGCCTGACCCCAGGTGTGCGGGGTGCCCTGGAGCAGCAGCTCCCACCTCTGGAGGAAGCCCAAAGGAGAAGATTTGGGTTTTAGCACCTTCTCTGCAGATTGTACCTGGGACAAGGGGGATGAGGCAATGATGAAGATGCTCTGCAGTGGTT